>NC_134833.1:12188472-12280449 GCF_004210375.1 Tachypleus tridentatus
TAAAAAGGATTCTCAACATGACGGTGAAACTCTAATATTTCTAGTATTGTAAGTCTGCAGATATGCCGCTGTGCCACTAGGAGGCGATGTTAATGGTTGTTGTTGTTTTGAATTAAGCACAAAGCTACACAATGCCCACCACGAGTATCGAAACCTGGTTTTTAGCGTTGTAAGTCCGCAGACATACCGCTGAGCCACTGGGGGACGATTTTAATGGTTAAAAAAACGTTTGGACAGACTATCTAACAAAAAATATAAGACACGATGAATAAATGTTTGACCATGTTTAACAACGTTGCTAAGAATTTCAAATATTCATAACAAATAAAGTAATTTTTATTCAAAAGCTAAGGTATAAATTATTGAAAATATATCTGCTATCAGATAGCTATCTGAGGGGTCCAATGCAAAAAAATCGAACCCCTGATTTCAGCCTTGTATGTGCCTGTTTTGTAATATCAAAACCCCATTGGGCTATCTGCCGGAATCGAACGTCTGATTTTAGCATTATAAATCCGCAGACTTAACTCTGCCTGACTGGAGGACAGTTAACGTTGAAAGTCAGGCCTTATATTGGCGAAACTAGTTTCGACATGTTCGTGTGTCTTTTTCACTCTTACATTGTTTCACGAACACATCGAAACTAAGTTTCCCCCAATATCAAAACACTTTTATTCCATATACTACGGTTTTCAGTTAACCTCTGCACGTGATATTGTGTTTCTCTGTTTGCTAATTACATATATAGTTCATATTTATAAAATGTGATAGTATTAATTATTACTCGCATTAACTTCAATTTCTTTTATTCCTTTTAGCTCAAACCCGTATTATTATTTATAAAAAAATATTTTACCTACAAGCATCGCTCTACACTAAGCCTAATATTCTTGGAAAGTTCCTATTATTTCACTGAAAAGGTGTCTTTCAAAGCATATTGTATTGTATTGTTAAAGCTGATTCTAGAATGTATGTCACCAGCACGTGTACTTGTAACTGACATGTTGTGGTAAACAGACACAACAAAAGGAACTTTATCGAATCTTCTCACGTTGGCAAACAAACAAGACGTTTCATGTACTATATCGACCTTACTTTAGTGTATAGTACAGATATGCCAACCATTACGATTTGAGCGTAACCATTACGATTTTGATGTATACGTTACGACTATACGCTCATACAGACAAATATTACGACTTGTTGGAACTCCCAAATTATTATATATTATATAGGCCTATACAATAAAGTGATAACTTGTTCCCCCAGGGCTTGAAAGGGGTGAAAAGAAAATTTCTAGTGAGATACAAATAAATGTTGATAATAAATAAAAGACATAGTCCAAATGGCTACTTGCGATAATCGTGTTTGTGCTTGAAATAATGAAAAAATATTTGTATCTCTGACGCCTACCAACAGTTTGAGTACGGTGCTTCTCCATACTGGGTACGTGGGGGAATCCATAGTTAAGTCATCAGTGCTTGTCAGCCAATCAGCGCTCGCGTAGATGGGTATTTCTCGTTTTCTAAGCGGCATAGAAACACCAATGCGATCGTTCACAAATGTTAAAAAAAAGGTCTCGTTCACCAGATTGTCTTGTTTCTGGCAAATCTAAAAGGACTAAAACTGTGAAAGGGCTCTATCTACAATCATTACGCTCAGTCACTTGAAATAGTTGGCATCTCTGATGGTGTCGGTAAAAATTAACATTACAATTAGATATAATATAATTCATACGTGATAGAATGTAACAGTGAAAATAACTAATTCACAGCGTCATAAAATCTTGTTTGTTTCTACGCATAGCCACACAATAAATCATCTACTGTTCTGTCCGCTCCGACGAATCGAACACCGGGTTTTAGCGTTACAAGTCCGTAAACCTACAGCTATCCTACTGGGAGAGACTTAAAAAAATCGTTTGGTTCTAGTTCTATAACGTGTTGACGGGTTTGTCTCCTTTGTTTGTGCGTTTCTTTGGAGATTTGGATTTACAGCTGATCTAAGTGGTTATGGTTTTACAGCTGATCTAAGTGGTTATGGTTTTACAGTTGATCTAATTGGTTAAATTACGCTGGAACTAAGGTCGTCACTAATAACACTAATCTTTTGTTTTAGTTTATTTGTTTCTGAATTTCGCGCAAAGCTACACGAGGGCTATCTGCGCTAGCCGTCTCTAATTTAACAGTGTAAGACTAGAGGTAAGGCAGTTAGTTGTCACCACCCACCAACAACTCTTGGGCTACTTTTTTTACCAAATAATAGTGGGATTGACTGTCACATTATAACGCTCCCAAGGCTTAAAGGGCGAGCATGTTTGGTGAGACAGGTATTCGAACCCTCGACCCTGGGGATTACGAGTCGAGTGCCTTAATCACTTGGCTATGCTAGGCGCTCTATTTTAGCCTAAGCAGTGTTGTATGATAACTTAAAGTAATTAAATGCCTTTGGAAATTTATAGATCGTGAATTAGAGAAACTACTACATGATTTCTTCGGTTACAGTTTTACTGTCTTTTTTTTTGTTGTCAGTTTATGATAATATTTATCTGTGTACATTTTTTCCAATTTAAGGTTTGTTCTGTTTCTGTCAAGCAAAAAAAAAAACACTTAATGGGTTATTTGTCCTGTGCTCGTGAATATTCGGACGTACGACTGCGCCACCTACTAACATCGTTTTCTGGAAGAATAAACTTAAAATGAAAGAAATTATTTATTTCGCTTTTCAATGTTTTACCACAATTTAGAAAAGAAACAATTGCAAACATAATTATGGTACGTAGGCTCACTCGAGTGTCACTACATAAAACTCACCCTAATACAGAAAATCTGGGATTTATGTTGCTGTTGTTAAATAAAACTTTAAAATCTCTGTCAGGCAGAGTACAGACAGCCCATTTTGTAGCTTCGTATTTAACTTGAAACAGATAAATAAACTTTATCTGACGATCTTGTTGCCATGGAATTATATTAAAATTATTACGTGACGTCATTACTTCACGTGATCTAATAAAAAAAAACTTTATTGTTTCAGTAAACAGAATCTGCTATCTGTTCAGTTACTCCTAACCGAATAATGGGGTTGACTATCACAGGTACAGTGTTCCTCGTGGTTGAAAGTTTAGCGATATATCGCGGCTCGAGCCTTGGACCTTACCGTCCACAGCCAAGCTAATCATTAATCAATGCCTGACTTTCCTAAAATAATTACATACGAAGACGTAATGTATTTTATAAAGACAGCGACAAGTACGTCACAAAATCTAAGAGTTCGTGATGTTTTAATTCGGTATTTTCAAAATTACTTCATAAGCCAGAGTAATTTGATTATTACTGTAATTGTAATGCAACGTAGCTAGGTAACTGTTGAAAATAATCCAGTAGTCGCGAACCGTGTCTCCTGGGAGTCAGCAGTAAATTTAAATCCAGGGTTCGATTCCCCCAGTGAACAGAGTGCAGATAGCCCACTGAGCATTAGCTTTGCGCGCTGAAAACGAACACACAAACATTTTTGTTTTAAGAAAGGTAAACATTATGCATTTATGGACTAACAAGTTGATCATGAATAGGGACGTTCTAATAATTATTTTAATCTGTTGTCTGATTTTGAATAATACGATAACAAGATGATCTCTTAAGAAAGGAAGTTTACTTTTCTTTGGTCATAATTTTTAAAAATGTTCAAGAATATATTGAATTTGGAGAAGTGCTAATCATACAATATCGATGAACTTAGAAAAGTGACAACTATTCGTTTCCATTGTATTAGGCCCGGCACGGCCAAGCGTGTTAAGGCGTGCGACTCGTAAACTGAGAGTTCCGGGTTCGCATCCCTGTGGCGCCAAACATGCTCGCTCTTTCAGCCGTAGGGGCGTTATAATGTGATGGTCAATCCCAATATTCGTTAGTAAAAAGAGTAGCCCAAGAGTAGATAGCGCTCGAGTAGCTTTGTGCGAAATTCGAAAACAAACAAACCATTGTATTTATGGAGAAATTGAAACATTTTTGTGACAGCGATCAAATGACGTGTTAACCGGTTCTCAGTAATATACAATGTAAATACAAATAACTTTTTTTATATTATATGCATTCGCATTGCTTTGACAGTGAATGATATATTAACAGCTGGTATGCATATAAATAATTTCAGCGTTAAAAGCTCTTAAATTCAATGAGCTACCACATTGATAGTGGAAAGTAACAGACGCATGGTAATTGATATTACGTAGTTTTCTTGTTTGGAAAACCTAATAGGCCAGATAATGGAAATTCTTACAAGTCTTACTATGTCGTGATATTACCCTTAAAATTCATCTGACACTTTAAGTTATTTAGATGTCACCAAGTGATGGTGGTAGTTTATAACTTTGTTCGCTAATTTTGTTTATATCTTTAAATCACAAAACTTAAGAATGAAAATTAGCGAGCGACTGATTAGCCCTTAAAATATAATTGTATAGTCATAAAAAATATCAAGCATGTGCTTTAAAATACAATCTTATATTGACCGGTGACTGTATGCAATAATACCTGTATCTCAATACCATGAGAATTGAATAATGATAAAATAAGACCTAATAATTTCAAAGCTTTCACAGCTTACACGATAATTTAACACGTCTTTGTTATGACATATCTGTTTTTTATTACACGATAATTTAACACGTCTTTGTTATGACATATCTGTTTTTTATTATACGATAATTTAACACGTCTTTGTTATGACATATCTGTTTTTTATTATACGATAATTGAACACGTCTTTGTTATGACATATCTGTTTTTTATTACACGATAATTTAACACGTCTTTGTTATGACATATCTGTTTTTATTATACGATAATTTAACACGTCTTTGTTATGACATATCTGTTTTTTATTATACGATAATTGAACACGTCTTTGTTATGACATATCTGTTTTTTATTACACGATAATTTAACACGTCTTTGTTATGACATATCTGTTTTTTATTATACGATAATTGAACACGTCTTTGTTATGACATATCTGTTTTTTATTAAAGCAAATGTAAAGACGTTTACGATGTTCTTTCGGCTGAATTGAAAAAAGTCCATCACGAGGACTTACGTTCCTGGTGTTAAAATATCTGTGAAGAAAAACAAGGCAGAGCAACATTGGAATATGTTTGTAACAAAGTGTGGCCCATCATGGTTCAGGCACTATTACTTCTTTTATACTTTCTAACACATTTTATACCTTTTGTTGTAATTATTTAACAAGGTGGTATCTTGCAGTGTTTTCTCTCCATATTTAACTAGTGTTTTATTTCATGTATTTTTGTTTATACCTTTGACGTGAGATGAATAAAGAGAAAAAAAAAACACGACTCGTAATCCGAGGGTTCCAAGTTCGAATCCCCGTCACATCAAAAATGTTCGCTCTTTTAGCTGTGCACGCGTTATGTCATGGTCAATCTCACTGTTTATTGGTAAAAGAGTAGCCCAAGAGTTAGCGTTGGGTGATAATAACTAGCTGCCTTCCCTCTGGTCTTACACTGCTAAATTAGGAACGACTAACGCAGATATAGCTCGTGGATCTTCGTACGAAATTCGAACCAGTTCTAACGATGTAACTTCCCAAGTGTTAATTATGAACAAAATAATCCAAAATTCGACCTGTTTATTACCAATATTATTTTAGGTATAAAAGTAGCAGATACTCACATATTCTTTATCGGTTGTTAACTATAGGACTTAGTCCAAGTTTGTTTACAATAACGTTTTATAACAATTTTCAATAACACTTATTATTATTATTGCGTTAAATTAACGCCCTCTACAAAGTGGTGAAGTACAATTTAATTAGTTATATATGTCATAAAACATTAGTATAAGACATGTTTTCAACGTTACATACGTTTTTCAAGATTGTATAACAATAGTATTTCAGTCACTCTATATTTGGTTTATCCACGTATCTTCTACACTGTTTGGAGTAAAAAAAAACACACGATAATTTAGTGTTAAAAATATAATAGGCTTAATACTAATGTTGTGTGGCACGTATAATTAATTATAATCATGTTTACACCATAACAACTGTCGTAACAATGGCTTATACAAATATAGTTGTTAAAATATAATAGGCCTAATACTAATGTTGTTTGTTTGTTTTTGAATTTCGCACAAAGATACACGAGGACTATCTGCGCTAGCCCTCTCTAATTTAGCAGTGTAAAACTAAAGGAAAGGTAATTAGTAATCATCACCGATCGCTAACTCTTTTACCAACGAATTATGGGATTGACCGACAAATTATAACGACACCACGGCTGAAAGGGCAAGCATGTTTGGTGTGACGGGGATTCGAATCCGCCACCCTCAGATTACGAATCGAGTCCCTTAACCACCTTGCCATGTCGGTTTTTCTAATGTTATGTGGCAAGTGTAAATAAACGTTGTAACAATAGCTTAAACAAATACTGTTGTTAAAAAATATAATAGGCCTCATTTAAATGCCTCATGACAGGAACTTTATTATTTTATATTATGTGCCCATCTGTTTCTGTTCTTATATGCTCATGAATATATATATCTAAAAGCTATCTTTGTTTAGCTCCCTTCCGACTTTGAAATTCGATATTGTGTTTACCTATCTAAGCACATGTGGCCAACTGTTTCCTGGATGGTTGTCATCGTACTCTAATTATAACTTGACAAAACTTCCACACGTCTGGCCATCGTTCACGTAAAATAAACCTTCAACAATCTAGTTATTTTAGCAATTTTAATAAAGTTTCTACCCAGATACTTTCTTAAGCCAACACGCACCTGTATACATATCTCAGTCCATATAAACAAACAGAGTTCTTCCTTTGACCCAGTTAGACAAGTAGTTTCAATTAATATATTTATCAACGTTGCTGTATTTCTAACACTTAATGTTCTTTCTCTTATTTTTAGTAATTAATTCTATGTGTTTTCTGATGTTAATTAATCGAATATAGCATTTAGTATCTCTATTGACGGACTTTTGTACTCAAATTGAAGACATAATTTGACACGGTGCATACAACAGGCGCTCTCATGCTGGCCTGGATCGTGTCTTCTTCTAAGTGACTGCAGTAAAAAAACAACAACAGTAAAATAAACACCCTGGTGTCTCCATGCACTACCTATTAAGCACAAGCTGCAGTGTGTCAATTTGTTTGAAGCGGAGAGTGCTACAAAAACACCGGCAAGGCTTTCTGAAACGAATACGTATCTAAAGATACCGTAAATCTATCTGCACGCACCCTTCTTTGTTATAAACAAATTGAGGGTATTATAATAACGTTAAATATACGGGGGGAGGTGGGGGGAAACTGGCAGGATACCCTTAACAGTTAAAGTATATTCATGATCACAAGGGTTAAACGGTCAGCCAGGTCAAAGTCTTTAAGGTTCTGGTATATTTGTTTCTAATTTAGAATCGCTGACCAAACGCAAGGAAACCAGTTATAAACACCTTCCGCCTACACAGCTATCCTTCACCATACTTTTGTAACGAGTCCACATCTGTAGCTACTTAGTTGACTCTAACAGGTCAGAGACGTTATGTTTCTGGTGTATTTGTCCCTAATTTAGGATCGCTGACCAAAAGCAAGGCAACTAGTTATAAACACCTTCCGCCTACACAGCTATCCTTGACCGCCACTGTTATAACGAATCCACATCTCAGGTTACTTAGTCGACTTTAATCTTCAATATTTAGACATGCAGATACAGTCACTAGGCAACGGTAAGTGATCTATTACAAACAAAGTTTAGGCTACTTGAAAGTACTCGTATACGATGCAAAACACAACAACCACTACGTCTTTAGAAGACACGGATTGCTCGTTATTAGGATTGAAGTAAGAAATTTGATGGATTCTCTTATTAAAGAATATTCGTTTCTTCGTATCTACGTCTGTTCAACATTGTCGTACTCGTAACGACTTGAGATATTATAATTAATTATAAAATCGTGCTTCGCCAGATTATAAAAGGCACTCACATAATAACAATTATCGTCACAATGTAATATCGTTTCGACCATTAACGTATTTGTTGTTAAAAAATATAATAGGCCTTATTTAAATATGCTATGGAAAGTTTAATTCCATTTATATGCTCATAAGCAAGAAGTTACCGACCTTGACCCAGTTTCAATTTACAGTTACATGGTCATGAAACTGACCTTCTGAAAGTAGTGACCTTATCAGCAAGAAGTTACCGATCTTGACCCAGTTTCAATTTACAGTTACATGGTCATGAAACTGACCTTCTGAAAGTAGTGACCTTATCAGCAAGAAGTTACCGATCTTGACCCAGTTTCAATTTACAGTTACATGGTCATGAAACTGACATTCTAAAAGTGACCTTATCAGCAAGAAGTTATTAACCTTGACCCAATTTCAGTTTACAGTTATCTACAATTACACGGTTATAAACCTGACCTTCTGAAAGTGATCTAATTAGTAAAAATATACTTCGTGTTTGTTATAATAAAAGGCGACTTAAGACTGGCTTGCTTTGCATGTGTATTTTATTTTTCTCTGTGGTTAATGTTTGAGATGCATCACCCATAATTACTTAGCACCATGCCAGTTTGTGTTTTCTAAAAGTAGTGTTCACCTAAAGTCGTAATATTCTGAACCACATGTAAGTTTAAATGATTTAACACACTGCAGGCGCTTGCATGACCAGGTGGTTAGAGCGCTGGACTCGTAATTTGAAGGTCGTGGGTTCGAATCCCCATCTCACCGGACATGCTCGCCATTTCAACCGTGGGCGGCTCGGCATGGCCAGGTGGTAAGAGCATTCGACTCGTAATCTGATGGCCGTGGGTTCAAATCCCAGTGATACCAATCATGCTCACCTTTTCAGCTGTGGGGGCGTTATAATGTGACGGTCAAACCCACTATTTTGTTGGTAGAAGTGTAGCCCAAGAGTTGGCAATGGGTGGTGATGACTAGCTGCCTTCCCTCTAGTCTTACACTGCTAAATTAGGGACGGCTAGCGCAGATAGCCCTCGAGTAGCTTTGCGCGAAACTCAAAAACAAAACCTTTGACGTGGCTTTGCGCGAAATTTACAACAAACCAGACCTTGATACATTTGTCCCTGTAGTGCCATCTATTATCAGTCACTGTTTCTACTTAGTAACATTCATTTACGTTGGTCTCGCATTGTCTTAAGGGTTCACATAGTATACAGTGTAGACTAGTGTATTAAAATACAATTAAATGCTTATGTATAAAATTAAAGAAACGTGAACTTAAACCACTCAGTTTGAGCACAGTGAGGAAGAACAAACAGAGAAAGGGAGTTCACTAAGCCTATTTTCTAAGCCTATTTTTTCAAAATTTCCACATAATATTTTTGGAAGTTAAATTTCCTCATTCGTGAAAATCTGGCTATAACGAATGATATAACGTTAAACTATAGCGCGCAAACGCCAGGCGGTATTCAACATAATAAAGTTTGCAACAACAAATAATGTCAAACATAATTCCATCACTGTGTATTTTAAAAATAAAAAAGCAATAATCATTGTTATTTAACAACTTATTTTAAAGTAATGTATTAAAATGCTCTAACGATCGTGTAATTCTGGATAATCTCCCCCCCCCTGCCCCATGGGCAGAACACATATAGCCCATTGTGTAGCTTTGTGTTTAATTCCAATCAATCAATTAATACTGGTTACAAATTAACACTTACTTTGTTGATGACTTAATAGCTATCTACAGTGTGATTAACTATCTGCTTTGGTGTTTTCTTGACGTGTTCGGTTTCATTGGGTTTTCACTTCCATGTGATTATTTCCCTTTAATCAAATATTTACAGCAGTGGTCGTTAAGTAGAAGTGATTCTCTCTTGAAATCTCCGAGTTTATTATAAAAACAGTTGTTATGGGCTACAGAAACGAATGGTGTGTAATAACGGAATATTTACTTACCAATCTTTACATTTGGACAATATCAACTAAGAAAACAAAACTGTACGAAGACATTAACAGAGACACCTGTAGTCAAATATTTAAAACATTATAAAAAACAAACGAGTTTAATTTAATTTATATTTTTTTAACAAGCTTCAAATTTGCCGAGTTCTGCTTCTCTTTTTACGTCATGTCATGCGCACAGCTAAAAACGTAAGAACATCTGATTCGTAGACAATATCAACTTACCACGTTGTCTGTTTCAGGTGCCACGTGTCATGGGAGCTCTCCGGCCACGTTGCAGTGAAATAGAATCAATGTGATCGTATTACAGCTTTAAACCATCTGTATTTCAATACTTTTATCGGGAAGCAGCGTTTCTAGATCAACACCATAATTTATTTATTTTTCCATAGTTACCTTAATTTGATGCGATGTGAAAAAGGGTAATCTTTTTCCACGTTTTAATATCAAATAAAATCTTTAAAAAAATTCCGCCTATTTGCTGCGAATATTTCATTAGCTAAGAGTATTGGAACGGAATTTGTATTACAGAGATCTAGATGTGTTTAAATTCAGCCCACTTGTGGCACAGCGGCATGTCTGCGGGCTTACACTGCTGGCTAATCGGTTTCGATATCCGTGGTGGGCAGAGCACAGGTAGACCATTATGTAGTTTTATGCCTAATTTCAATGTAAACAAATCTTTAAACGTGTAGCATTGGTTACTCATTGTTCTATAATCAAGTTTCACTCTGCACGTTTTTCGTGCCGGTGAGCAAACTGATAAAACAAACAAACGTCCTATATTTTTATAATCGTAGGAGTATTCCAACACAACTTTCAGAATGTTTAATGTAACTTCACATTTACTTGTTAAAACGTGAATTTAAAACACATGGAATAGATATGTATGTGCCACGAAAAATATTATTTTTTATGACAACATGTTAAATTATCAGAAAATGTTCGGTATGTATTTTGAACAGTCAGTTTCATCAGTTGCACACCACGAGCGTTACTGGCGACTATACAACATGGTTGACAACAAAGGTGGCCCTGCATGGTCAAGCGCGTTAAGGCGTGCGACTCGTAATCGAAATTGGGTTCGCATCCGCGTCGCGCCAAACATGCTCGCCCTCCCAGCCGTGGGGGCGTTATAATGTGACGGTCAATCCCACTATTCGTTGGTAACAGAGTAGCCCAAGAGTTGGCGGTGGGTGGTGATGACTAGCTGCCTTCCCTCTAGTCTTATACTGCTAAATTAGGGACGGCTAGCACAGATAGCCCTCGTGTAGCTTTGTGCGAAATTCCAAAACAAACAAACAAAGACAACAAAGGAAGAAATTCGCAGGCGATTGTCACAAGAAGTGTGGATTATATTTTGACAAAATAGTACCAATAATATCCAAAATTAAAAAAAACGTCCATGGAGAGCGTTGTTCTCTGTAAAATAGTAATATCTTTAACACACACATCCATTAACATGTTTCACCCTTAAACATAACACATACGGTTTTCTACCTGTGGACCCAAACCCTGAGATGGTTGCTGAGAAATACTTCCACTGCTTGTAAATTTTCATTTACAAATAACTCAGTTCGTCAATCACGTTAGCTTTTCATGTTCAAATTTTGTTTACGTTCTTAATTACTTCAAACAACAGTGATAGACGTTATTAACGATTGTATTGCGTTTAGTATGGGTTCAGCATGGTCAAGTGGTTAGGGTAATCTGTGGGTCACAAGTTCAAATCCCCATCACACGAAACGTGCTCGCCCTTTCAGCTGGGGGGGGGGCGTTATTATGTAAAGCCAATCCCCTTATTGATTGGTAAGATAGGAGTCCAAGAGTTGGCGGTGGATGGTGATGACTAGTTGCCCTCCCTCTACTCTTAAACTCCTAGAGTAGGGACTGCTAACGCAGGAAACCCTCGAGTATCTTTGCGCTGTATTAAAAAAACAAACAAACGTTTTTAAGCAAGATTGTCCTGCCATCTAGTAGCAGCGACATGCAATATAAAACCGAACTTAAAAGGAATAAAAATAAAACTCATAGAATACATTAGTTTCACTGTGTGTCAGTAAGTGATGAAGAATCACGTTTTGTGGCAGTTAGCGAAACGTTTATCACAAATATTCAAATTGCTCTGTAAAGGTTCCTAAAGACTAAAGCCAGAGGAAGAATTTTTGACGTTGCGAAACGAAAGCTCTACATGTAGAATTCCGCTTCCTATATATATATATTAATCTATTATATATATATTTTTATCTTTTGATATTTGGAATTTATAAAATAACGTCATATCCAGTGGCTCTACATGTAACATGCTGTCACATAGTAAAGACATAAATTATTGCTCAGCCGTTCGTGGATCAACGGCTAGATTGTGAATTTGAGGGTTCGTGCTTCGTAACCCGTTGAGAAATAATCACACTTCATCATTTTAGATGCATAGGTGTATTATACCAGTGACGATGCATATGTATACAGACAATATACTTTAAAAAACTTGGCGCTATTCGTAAGGTACTTTTGATCCCATGGACTTAATTGGAGCAAAATTACCTCACGAATAGCGCCAAGTTTCTTGTGTAGTTTTTAGAATTGTTTTGTGTAGTTTTACGTAAAATATTTATACAACAAATGAACGGAACCTTTAATGAAATAACGTTACATAAATTCGTGTTTTTATTTCGTTTTCTGTGTAGCTTCTTTAGTCTTTTTGTTAATAAAACCGACACAAAAGTGAGAACAAGTTTTTGATTTAAATGTTCCTTGTTTTTCTCATCCCATAATAGTAGTGTTTTTGTGTTATACGGTTAATTTTTCTAACAACTAAATGTATAGAAAGAGCCCACACATTTTATTTTTTGTTTAGACGCTCACATCTACCTGAAGTGAAGTAAAGAACACGAAGCCACGAAAAATATAGAATAACAAATATATATATATATACACGTTGATATTTACCCAGAAGTCCTATCGATGCTGAAACAGACGAGTAAAAACCCTTGAGAAATCTAAGTACGTCATCACCGATATAAACCTTGAACACTGTTACTTGTACCATATAGAATAACTCCGTTTGGAAGTTTTGAAAATGTGCACTGACACATTTCAAAGAAGCATAGCAAACTTCTAGCAAACTACTAGGAGCGCGAATAATACAAAAAAGAAAAAAATACTGTATTTCAAGAATGTACCAGTGAAAGAAAAATAAATAAATATACTAATAAGCCGAGAACACTCAAATGTGACATAACTATTGTCATTGAAGCTTTTCACACTACGACAGAGATCTTTAGGTCAAGATACGACTCATGCAGCGGTGGTATACGCCATGTTTTTGTCATTAATTTCATGAACAACAAATAATACGTGAGTTAGGCTTAGTGAGATGATTTAGGCTTAGCGAACTTCAGTTACTATGAATTATATTTATTTTAACCTATTTCTCTTTCACCCCGTTCTGTAACCAAACTTGAGGTAAAATAATATTTTAAAGTTTTGTTATATGTTTCGTTTAATACCGTCTTTATAAATACATATAACACATACATATGTCTATGGTATAATTAATCACCGTTTTTATAAATACATATGACACATACATACGTCTATGGTATAATTAATCACCGTTTTTATAAATACATATAACACATACATACGTCTATGGTATAATTAATCCCATCGTTATAAATACATATAACACATACATACGTCTATGATATAATTAATCTCATTTTCATAAATACATATAACACATACATACGTCTATGATATAATTAATCCCATTTTTATAAATACATATAACACATACATACGTCTATGGTATAATTAATCCCATCGTTATAAATACATATAACACATACATACGTCTATGATATAATTAATCTCATTTTCATAAATACATATAACACATACATACGTCTATGATATAATTAATCTTATTTTTATAAATACATATAACACATACATACGTCTATGGTATAATTAATCCTATTTTTATAAATACATATAACACATACATACGTCTATGGTATAATTAATCCCATTTTCATAAACACGTAAGTCTATAGCATAGTTAATCCCATCTTTATAAATACATATAATATATACCTACGTCTAGGGTGTAATTAATCCCACCTTTATAAATACATATAACACATATTTTTGTCTATGATATAATTAATCCTATTTTTATAAACACATATAACACATACATACGTCTATGGTATAATTAATCCCATTTTCTTAAACACGTAAGTCTATAGCATAGTTAATCCCATCTTTATAAATACATATAATATATACCTACGTCTAGGTGTAATTAATCCCACCTTTATAAATACATATAACACATATTTTTGTCTATGATATAATTAATCCTATTTTTATAAACACATATAACACATACATACGTCTATGGTATAATTAATCCCATTTTCTTAAACACGTAAGTCTATAGCATAGTTAATCCCATCTTTATAAATACATATAATATATACCTACGTCTAGGGTGTAATTAATCCCATCTTTATAAATACATATAATATATACTTACGTCTAGGGTGTAATTAATCCCACCTTTATAAATACATATAACACATACATACGTCTAGGGTGTAATTAATCCCACCTTTATAAATACATATAACACACACATACGTCTATGATATTATCATACCTCCTAATTGGTTCTCTGAAACAATTTTAAGTTTTACACATTTGCAATTTTAATACAATAACCATAATGTTGTTTTTTAACACCAGAGGCCGTCAGAATACAATTGAAGTTATCCGCTGTTTATTGTATTCATATATTAATTACATAGTTTCTTCTCTTTTTAACTATTAAAAACGTTTCATATTATTTGTTTACACACGAAAATATAATTCTGTTTAGAAAAAACTTGTTGTGCGACTTGAAAGTTCATGAGATATAAAACGTTATTTACTTATATAAATATAAAGAAAAATTATGTAAATTTAAAAATACTATTCAGAAGAATTCTTTTTCATCTGAAATACATTTAATAATTGAAACAAATACCTTAAAAATCAGTTTAACCGTGCGCAAAAAAAACAAAAAAAATTATCCAATTCCAGGAATATGATCTCTCTTAAAATGTTACTAATTTTCATTCTTAACCCTAAAGCTATAACTTTGTGTGTAGATAATGCATAAACGATGTTTGTTTCTATGTAAAAATTTGCCGATAAATAACACAGAAAAGAATTACCATAATGGTTCATCCTTTGGACTTAGGAATCTGTTGTTTTGTAGGTACATACCTAATAGTTTCATTGTAATAGTTTTCGTAAACTAAACAGGTTTTAATCCTTTTTCTTACATATTTACCACATTAGTGTGAACACAAGTGGTACATACGGATAGGTTTTAACTACCGGTAAGACAACTGTGTTAACATTAGTGTGAACACAAGTGGTACACACGGATAGATTTTAGCTACCGGTAAGACAACTGTGTTAACATTAGTGTGAACACAAGTGGTACACACGGATAGGTTTTAACTAACGGTAAGACAACTGTGTTAACATTAGTGTGAACTCAAGTAGTACATACGGATAGGTTTTAACTAACGGTAAGACAACTGTGTTAACATTAGTGTGAACACAAGTGGTATATACGGATAGGTTTTAACTAACGGTAAGACAACTGTGTTAACATTAGTGTGAACTCAAGTAGTACATACGGATAGGTTTTAACTAACGGTAAGACAACTGTGTTAACATTAGTGTGAACACAAGTGGTACATACGGATAGGTTTTAACTAACGGTAAGACAACTGTGTTAACATTAGTGTGAACACAAGTGGTACATACGGATAGGTTTTAACTACCGGTAAGACAACTGTGTTAACATTAGTGTGAACACAAGTGGTACATACGGATAGGTTTTAACTAACGGTAAGACAACTGTGTTAACATTAGTGTGAACACAAGTGGTACATACGGATAGGTTTTAACTAACGGTAAGACAACTGTGTTAACATTAGTGTGAACACAAGTGGTACATATAAAGAGGTTTTAACTAACGGTAAGACAACTGTGTTAACATGAGTGTGAACCCAAGTGGTACATACGGATAGGTTTTAACTACCGGTAAGACAACTGTGTTAACATTAGTGTGAACACAAGTGGTACATACGGATAGGTTTTAACTAACGGTAAGACAACTGTGTTAACATTAGTGTGAACACAAGTGGTACATACGGATAGGTTTTAACTAACGGTAAGACAACTGTGTTAACATTAGTGTGAACACAAGTGGTACATACGGATAGGTTTTAACTAACGGTAAGACAACTGTGTTAACATTAGTGTGAACACAAGTGGCACATACGGATAGGTTTTAACTAACGGTAAGACAACTGTGTTAACATTAGTGTGAACACAAGTGGTACATAAAGACGAGTTTTAACTACCGGTAAGACAACTGTGTTAACATTAGTGTGAACTCAAGTAGTACATACGGATAGGTTTTAACTAACGGTAAGACAACTGTGTTAACATTAGTGTGAACACAAGTGGTACATATAAAGAGGTTTTAACTAACGGTAAGACAACTGTGTTAACATGAGTGTGAACCCAAGTGGTACATACGGACAGGTTTTAACTAACGGTAAGACAACTGTGTTAACATTAGTGTGAACACAAGGGGTTCATACAGACAGGTCTTAACTGTAACACTACTCGTTTCCTACTATTATACATTGACACCTGTTATACCCGACGACGTAACGGAATTTGAAATCTTGTATACGAAGAAGGAAACTTTACCATGATGTACTTATATTATGTTATGTGATGGTGTTTTTGTTTCTAAAAGGTTAAATTGTTACTTGAATTAATTTAAGAAAAGTCATGTTTATTGAGAGTTATTAGTACTTTTGCTTATTTTCGAATTCATAAAGTAAATGAATGCGTTTTGTAATGTCTTCAGATCACTTTAGAACGTAATTATGTTCGTTTTTATAAGTGTTTTTCGACCAAATATACAGAGTTTTAGTAAAGTATTTATATATATATACGAATGTTGTATGTGTTATTTGAAGCAAGCAGAAACAAAAGTTGAAACACAAATAACATTAATTTCTCTTTATTGATATACAGGGTTTAATTTCTAAGTTTGATAGATATTCTCTTTATTTAAGTTAGCTAAAGTAATAAAACATTTAAATAGAAACTTAAGACACAACATTCAAATGATATTTAAGTGGAAGTATCTGTTTACCACTTTGCTTTATTAGAAGAAAAAAACACATATTCGACAGGTTAAAATGAAACGGACTAAAAGTAAATTTTAAACAAAAGGATTAAGATATTATATATAATAAAATAAAGCAAGTGAATATTTACAACGAATAAATTATTCTCCTTTGATTTCAAACCGGAAGGTGACGCCACTGCTGTTAGGTTATGGTAAAAGCCTGATACCTCAACACTCGAGCCAGAAGAAGCCAGAAAATGCTGGAAATCGCACACAGTATTATACCACACCACCCTAACAACGCAGACCACCCCATTGTAAACTCTCTCGCTCTCAAATATTCAACAGGTATTCCTTTATCGATTATCGTACTGGTATAAACGCCTTCGGGTTTCACTCTTTTGAAGTACATGAATGCAAGCGTAAATAAACCAAACAGAGCTGAAATAAACGGTTGATAAACAGGTCAGAGGTCATGTTGTTTCGTTACATAAGTTTTACACGAGACTGAAGCATAAGTCTGAGGAAAATAAAGATATTGCTAAAACGCTGGGAATTTCTTTAACTACGTATATATCAGACAGGTAGTTTTTAGTATAAATATATATATACAACAACACTTTATACTGTAAACCTTTATTTATTTATGATATATATTAGAAATTTTTACACTGCAATTTCCATAAACAATAATTTAGCCCCCAACAGACTCTATACGAAATAATAATTTCTACTAATGGTCGTTATAATTATAAAATAATGTCATGTGTAGATGGCATGTAACAAATGTGAGGTCAGCAGACAGTGAATTAAGAGGTCACTTTGGAGCTGCGATATCTTCCATCTTAAGTTTATTCTTTTATTAATAACTAGATTTGGTGTGGCCTAAAGAGAACTGCTTAAAACATTTCCAAACAGAACTGATATATATTTAACTCTCAGAGAAAGATTTCACACAGTAAATGTAATTTTGTTTTGCTTTGGTTCCAACTAACTTTACATTCTCTGTTTTAAAACAAGAAATGCGATCTCACACTTCACGTGCGGAAATGGCTAATGTAAAGTAAAATTATGCAACTCCAAATGTTCATTTTACTTTGGGTGTGAATATATCGAGTAATCTTATTTTATATTGGGTGTGAACATTTGGAGTTATTTTATATTACCTTGAGTGTGAATACATCGAGTAACATTATTCTATTTTGGGTGTGAATATTTGAAGTTATTTTATATTACCTTGAGTGTGAATACATCGAGTAACATTATTCTATTTTGGGTGTGAATATTTGGAGTTATTTTATATTACCTTGAGTGTGAATACATCGAGTAACATTATTCTATTTTGGGTGTAAATATTTGGAGTTATTTTATATTACCTTGAGTGTGAATACATCGAGTAACATTATTCTATTTTGGGTGTGAATATTTGGAGTTATTTTATATTACCTTGAGTGTGAATATATCGGGTAACATTATTCTATATTGGGTGTGAATATTTGGAGTAATTTTATATTACCTTGAGTGTGAATACATGGGGTAACGTTAGTCTATATTGGGTGTGAATATTTGAAGTAATTTTATATAACATTGAGTGTGAATATATCGGGTAACATTAGTCTATATTGGGTGTAAATATTTTAGAGTAATTCTATTTTGCATTGTTTACACACATGAACTGTAACCTTATTGTAGATTTGGTGTGAACACTTTAGAGTAATTCTACTTTGCATTGCTTGTTTTTGTGAGTATAATGTAATCTTACTTTATTTAGAATAGCTGGCAAGAAATCCCTAATTCGTACAAAGAGTTACGTGAACCACGTGACATTTCACAATCATGTTTGTTTGTTGTTAAACACAAAGCTGCACACTAAACACTATAATTCATATACCGCCCCTTTACCCCAAAATCCCAAGTAATAACAATTCGGTTTCATCATGGATGTTACTTTTATAGGAAATGTGTGTGTATATTGTAAGGTGTTGGTTCTCTCGAATACATTTTTATGAAACAACACTTGGTAAATTCATATCGAATGTGATCTAACTATATAGGTTAGAACTCAAAGTAACCAATAAATTTATAGTTAATTATAAATAATAAACTAATTAGAAGCACATAATGTCATAAATAAGAAAAGCAAGAACAACTTAAGCCTATTACTGATTAGAACAAACTGATTTTTTCATCTGGTCACCAACTTTATTATCGATACTGTCGAATTCGAAAAAAAAGGAAAAAAATTAAAAAAAAAAGTATCTAAATCAAAGAGGTTGATGATTTACACTAGAGACACCTACCGGCAAGGAAAAACATCACACCGGTGACCATTACAGCAGATAACTGTCTTTTAATGAGGCCAAACGATCCTACCAGAGCACAAGTCGCCAACAAAATTAGACAGACCATGGCGCAAGACATAGCCAGGTTACGCATGCCTGTTAACACAAGTAAGAGATAAAGAAATACAGCTTTCAGTTTTAATAATTACAACAGTGCTTTCAATGTGCTCTCAGTTTGGTTTCTTGTTTTGTGTGGGGTGGGAGGCAGTTTGAAACATAAGCTGTTGCTATGGCCTTACTTCACCGAATACTTGTTGTTTACTGTCACTCTTATAACACACCTACTGCTCCAAAGTATGTGAGCTCGTTTACATAGTCTGAGCACGCTAACCACTATATTTTTCTTTTTTCGACAAAATAGAACGATTATATTTTATTCTACAGTCTGTGTACATTATACGTTGTTATTAAAATAGATTTTATTACTTTTATTCGATTTACATGTAACTGTAAAGTTCGTCTCAACTTGTTTTTCTCTAACTGTAAAGTTCGTCTCAACTTGTTTTTCTCTAACTGTAAAGTTCGTCTCAACTTGTTTTTCTCTAACTGTAAAGTACGTCACAGCTTGTTTTCTCCAAATGTGAAGTTTGTCCCAACTGTTTTTCTCTAACTAGTTAACCTGAAGATGACCTAAGAATGTCGAAACGTTGTTCTCTGCTTATCAGTAAATGTGTTAATACCTATACCAGCGGTCCTGAGATACATCTTATTTAAATTTGGTTTTATTTGCTGTATTTCTTATAAAGCTACTCTAGGACTATCTGAATCATCTGTTCGTATTTTCTGTGTAAGGGTTTTGAGAGACTCCCAGAGTCGTTATTTGTTTTAACCAGTTGCACCACTATACAGTAATGTGTCATCTGTCAATATACACTGAAATCACGTCTCATAAGGGACGTTCAACTCAGTAATTTGTGCTGTCGCGATGTCAGTAAAACGTGCGTATGCCATGAATCACGAGAAGAATTGTGCATTCCGTAGGCTGCAACACAACATGAGATACGAACTTAAAAAAACAAGAAACAAAAACATTTGTTACTCATAATCAAATTTAAGAAGGGATACAGTAGAGGGAAGGTTGATAGTTATCGCCATCTATTGGGCAAATAAGTCAACTACCTTTCTTTTTGTCGTCTCACAATTTTCTCCAGATGTTTAGTTAGACAGTCTGTTAGTAATGTCCACGTTATTAAACAGTTATTAAGAAATCATCATTTAGTGTCTCCCAATCGAGTCGATATGTATCACACTCACCATGTAGTATTAATACATTTTATTTCTTGTGGAACCAAACTTGTTTCTCAAGTCCTTTCGCTTCCTTCTGGCGGCACAATGGTATATCTGCGAATTCACACCGCTAGAAAACGAGTTTCGATACCCGTTGTGGACAAACACAGAAAGCGCGTTGTGTAGTTTTGTGCTTAAATTCAAACAAGCAAGCAAGCCCCTAACGGGCTTGTTAGATTCAAACTCTAAATTACTGACAAGTTACGATGCGGTACTTTGGGACAACCCTAATCGAATGAGAAACTCAAATAATCAAACACTTTTATCCAATCAAGACAGGAAATACGATAATCATTAGCACGAGCAGTATTCAAATGCGAAAACAAATTCGTTACGATGTGAGGTTTTTTTCATTTTATTTTCCATGATATATTTTACAGTCGTTAAAATGCGCGGTGAATCAAGGTATTAAATGTAATAATTAGGCCTAAAGCTCAACTTCAGGTGATTAATTATTTCACTCACTCAGGACCGCTGATAAGGGGTAACAGTGGTTATCAGTGACCAACTTGACTTTTCAGAGTATATTATAAACGTGGCTATGCCGCTGATAAGGGGGTAACAGTAGTCATCAGGGGCCAAATAGACTTTTCAGAGTATATTATAAACGTGGCTATGCCGCTGATAAGGGGTAACAGAGGTCATCAGGGACCAACTTGACTTTTCAGAGTATATTATAAACGTGACTATGCCGCTGATAAGGGGGTAACAGTAGTCATCAGGGGCCAACTTGACTTTCAGGGGCCAACTTGACTTTTCAGAGTATATTATAAACGTGGCCATGATATAACAGTGGTCATCAGGGGCA
Organism: Tachypleus tridentatus; assembly: GCF_004210375.1. NCBI lineage: Eukaryota > Metazoa > Arthropoda > Merostomata > Xiphosura > Limulidae > Tachypleus > Tachypleus tridentatus. Next base: position 12,210,075 of record NC_134833.1, read on the forward strand.
ACTTGACTTTTCAGCAACTTGACTTTTCAGAGTATATTATAAACGTGGCTATGCCGCTGATAAGGGGGTAACAGTGGTCATCAGGGACCAACTTGACTTTTCAGAGTATATTATAAACGTGGCTATGCCGCTGATAAGGGGGTAACAGTGGTCATCAGGGGCCAACTTGACTTTTCAGTGTATATTATAAACGTGGCTATGCCGCTGATAAGGGGGTAACAGTGGTCATCAGGGGCCAACTTGACTTTTCAGAGTATATTATAAACGTGGCTATGCCGCTGATAAGGGGGTAACAGTGGTCATCAGGGGCCAACTTGACTTTTCAGTGTATATTATAAACGTGGCTATGCCGCTGATAAGGGGGTAACAGTGATCGTCAGGGGCCAACTTCACTTTTCAGTGTATATTATAAACGTGGCTATGCCGCTGATAAGGGGTAACAGTGGTCATCAGGGGCCAACTTGCCGCTGACTTTTCAGAGTATATTATAAACGTGGCTATGCCGCTGATAAGGGGGTAACAGTGGTCATCAGGGGCCAACTTGACTTTTCAGAGTATATTATAAACGTGGCTATGTCGCTGATAAGGGGATAACAGTGGTTATGAGGGACCAACTTGACTTTTCAGAGTATATTATAAACGTGGCTATGCCGCTGATAAGGGGATAACAGTGGTTATGAGGGACCAACTTGACTTTTCAGAGTATATTATAAACGTGGCTATGAAAAAGTCTCGGGAAGTAACATTTTATATTTAAATGATATTATGGTGGCCCGTGTGTACGTGATTACCCCTGGGAACCGGTATAACTGTCGGCGGCTCTGCTTTTATTTATTCTTTCTTCATTAATTATAAAGCGATATTTCTTACTGTCACTTTTAATATGGAAACTAGAATTAATTAATAATAATAAAATAGTTATATTACTTACTTTAATACTAAAGAACGTAGATTCGTTATAAGGTCACAACTTGACAATAATAATTAGAAAATAATTTGATTTTATGGTTTACTCGTTTTACGTTAGTAAATTACAATCTTATGTTCGTAAGTTTACAATACCCCGGCATGGCTAGGTGATTAAGGCATTCGACTCGTAATCTGAAAGTCGCGGATTGGAATCCCTGTTACGCCAAAGATGCTCGCTCTTACGACTGTGAGGGTGTTATAATACGATGGTCATTTGCATTATTCGTTGGTAAAAGAGTAGCCCAAGAGTTGGTGATAGGCGGTGATGACTAGCTACTTCCCCTCTAGTCTTACATTAGGGACTGCTTGGGTAGATAGCCCTCGTGGAGCTATGCGCGAAATTCAAAACAACCAAAAAAACCAGTCTGCAATGCATGACTTCAAAATATTTACTGCCATTAAAGTCAACATTAGGTCTTAAAATGACTTATAATACTCGTGCTGCTAAAACGTATAACTGGTCTATGAAATAATCATCGAAGAAAGACTTACGAACCAACCACGCATTTCTGAATACCAAGCCCTCTGGTGTTAGATAAGATAAACAAACAGGAGGCGAAAATCCATCCTTTAAAAGCTCAGTTCGTTCTTCATCTGTACAGAGAAAACAAAATTACATTTCAGAATTATGTAACTTTTTAAAATAATGCTTTTTATGTTAATAGTTCTGTTGTACAGTTAGCATACAAAAGTTATATTTTACCTTTTTATTTTTTTCTTTAGTGAGGTTGGATTGTAAAATATATTATTATACGCTCAACTTCTAATACTTTAACTTAAATCTTGAACTAGAGAGGGCATTACGTTAAAATAGTTGTAGAACATTTTGATTATAAATGGGTTAGATACTCTGCGAAATATTTTTAGTGAAGATTAGATTATAAATTTTAGGAGGAGCCACTCAGTTGTCATGAGAAATAAACATAAAAATTATAGAAAGAGTCGTTGTACAGCTGGTAAAGTGAATCAGTCAGATCGTTTACGTTTTCAGATGTGTGTTACCTATCCTAAATATTGAGTTATGTCTTATAAGTTTATTTTCACATTAGTTTTGTATAAATAGCGTGAATGTAAATTTCACGAACTATGAAATAACAAAAGGCCTAACTTTGATGATAAAATAACAAAAACTGTGGCTGATTCTTCATATCCATGTTACTCTAACTTTGTTTAATTTACTCAAAATGTATCTTTAGTTTCAAGGTTTGTTTTGAATTTAGGGCAAAGCTACTCGAGGGCTAACTGCGCTAGCCGTCCCTAATTTAGCAGTGTAAGACTAGAGGAAAGGCTGATAGTCACCACCACCCTCCGCCAATTTTTGGGCTACTCTTTTACCAATGAATAGTGATATTGAACGTCACGTTATAACGACCCTACGGCTGAAAGGGCGATCATGTGTTGTGTAATGGGGATTCGAACCCGCGCTCCTCGGATTACGAGTAGAGTGCCTTAACCACCTGGCCATGCCGGTGACTTTTATTTTCAAGAACGAGTACACATAGATTTGTGTCACAGTGTACCTTTCCTTTTACACGAAGCAAATTATTAATATTTTCCACTGTTATAATTATTTATATTTATATACATTGGATCAGTTTCATTTCTTTATGCAGTAGGAGAATTTTAAAGATTGTTATAATAATGCACGTGGCACGAGAAACGTTGAAATAATCACGTTTATCAGCGACTATAAAAAAATACATGACACGACTTTACGACAGCAGCTGTAAAGTTAAGACCTTATCTACTTACTTGTTTTCGTGGATGTATTTTGACCGTGTTTTATGGTTAAAACATTACATTACGCATGCTGTGAATGAAGAACTTAGTTCATGAATATATTATTGCTGTGACTGAAGATAATCAAAGGAGTTTATTTATAGAAAATCAATAGTTTTTATGGTGGTTATTTTACATCTAGGACTAAGCGTTCATATTCCTGGTATTTCGAGTTAATTAACTAGTCACAAGAGTTGAAATCAGATGTCAATAAACCCTTCAAAAACACCATTAAAGTCCTGACGGCCCGGTATGGCCAGGTGGTTAGGGCGCTTGACTCAAAATTTGAGGGTCGTGTGTTCGATTTCCCGTCATGTGCTCGCCCTTTCAGCCATGATGGCGTTATAATGTGATGGTTAATCCCCCTATTCGTTGGTAAAGAGTAGCCCAAGAGTTGGTGGTGGGTGGTGATGACTAGCTGCCTTCCGTCTTGTCTTACACTGTTAAATTAAAAACAGCCAGTGCAAATAGCCCTCGTGTAGCTTTGCGCGAAACTAAAACAAAAACACTAACACGTTAGTTTGTGTATTTATGAAAGTGCTATTACCTTAGTTTATAATAAGTTCAAATTTCGAGCTCTCTTACTGGAAAAACTCCCTTAAGTCTTTCCACGTAACCAAATAGTTTATTTGATCTGCGCTAGCCGACCCTAACCGTCACATTATAACGCAACCACGGCTGAAAGGGTGAGCATGTTTGGTGCGACCGGGATTTGAACCAACGACCCTTGGATTACGGGTCGAACGCCTTAACACACTTGGCCATACAGCGCCGTACCACTTGTACAAGAAATAGAATCAATAACAATAAAAAACTTATCGCATTACCATAATTCATGAATTAATTAAATAACAATATAAAAGCTTCTCACATTACCATAATTCATGAATCAATAAAATAACAATATAAAAGCTTCTCACATTACCATAATTCATGAATCAATAAAATAACAATAAAAAAACTTATCGCATTACCATAATTCATGAATTAATAAAATAACTTTTCACATTACCATAATTCATGAATTAATAAAATAACAATATAAAAGCTTCTCACATTACCATAATTCATGAATTAATAAAATAACAATATAAAAGCTTCTCACATTACCATAATTCATGAATTAATAAAATAACAATAAAAAAGCTTCTCACATTACCATAATTCATGAATTAATAAAATAACAATAAAAAAGCTTCTCACATTACCATAATTCATGAATTAATAAAATAACAATAAAAAAGCTTCTCACATTACCATAATTCATGAATTAATAAAATAACAATATGAAAGCTTCTCACATTACCATAATTCATGAATTAATAAAATAACAATAAAAAAGCTTCTCACATTACCATAATTCATGAATTAATAAAATAACAATAAAAAAACTTCTCACATTACCATAATTCATGAATTAATAAAATAACAATATAAAAGCTTCTCACATTACCATAATTCATGAATTAATAAAATAACAATAAAAAAGCTTCTCACATTACCATAATTCATGAATTAATAAAATAACAATATAAGAGCTTCTCACATTACCATAATTCATGAATTAATAAAATAACAATATAAAAGCTTCTCACATTACCATAATTCATGAATTAATAAAATAACAATAAAAGAACTTCTCACATTACCATAATTCATGAATTAATAAAATAACAATAAAAAAGCTTCTCACATTACCATAATTCATGAATTAATAAAATAACAATATAAGAGCTTCTCACATTACCATAATTCATGAATTAATAAAATAACAATAAAAAAGCTTCTCACATTACCATAATTCATGAATTAATAAAATAACAATAAAAAAGCTTCTCACATTACCATAATTCATGAATTAATAAAATAACAATAAAAAAGCTTCTCACATTACCATAATTCATGAATTAATAAAATAACAATATAAGAGCTTCCATTACCATAATTCATGAATTAATAAAATAACAATAAAAAAGCTTCTCACATTACCATAATTCATGAATTAATAAAATAACAATATAAGAGCTTCTCACATTACCATAATTCATGAATTAATAAAATAACAATAAAAAAGCTTCTCACATTACCATAATTCATGAATTAATAAAATAACAATAAAAAAGCTTCTCACATTACCATAATTCATGAATTAATAAAATAACAATAAAAGAGCTTCTCACATTACCATAATTCATGAATTAATAAAATAACAATATAAGAGCTTCTCACATTACCATAATTCATGAATTAATAAAATAACAATAAAAAGCTTCTCACATAACAATAAAAAAGAACTACCATAATTCATGAATTAATAAAATAACAATAAAAAAGCTACTCACATTACCATAATTTATGAATTACTAAAATAACAATAAAAGAGCTTCTCACATTTCATAATTCATGAATTAATAAAATAACAATATAAGAGCTTCTCACATTACCATAATTCATGAATTAATAAAATAACAATAAAAAAGCTTCTCACATTACCATAATTCATGAATTAAAAAAATAACAATAAAAAAGCTTCTCACGTTACCATAATTCATGAATTTCCTTAACTTATATTCACAGGATAAGTCGGAAAGTACCTAGAAATGTCATCAAAGATATTCGCCCTTTCAGCTATGAGGGCGTTGTAATTTTACAACCAATCATACTGATCGTTAATCAAAAAAAGAGTAACCTGTGGGTTGGCGGTGGATAATGTTGACTAGCTGCTGTCCTTCTAGCGTTTCACGACTAAATTAGAAACAAATAGCGCAGATACCACTCGAGTGGCTTTGCGCGAAATTCCAAACAAATTGAATTAATGTAATAATATAAATTAAAATTAACATCATAATATAATATAAGATAATTAAAATTAATATCAATATATATATAATATAATTAAAATTAATATAATATATATAATATAATTAAAATTAATATAATATATATAATATACTTAAAATTAATATAATATAATTAAAATTAATACAAATTAAAATTGAAATGGCTAGAATAAAATATTTAATAAAACCAATAATCTTAAAGTTAAACGTTTTCTTGTTTAAAATATGTCCAGTTCATTAATGAGTACCCTAACATTCCATATCAAGAAATACTGTATGTTTTGATTCTACTGCCTTATTGTTTGATGTTTATTCACATTTTGTAAGTTATATTACAACCTAAGTTGTAAGGAGGGCGCTGGCATGATTCTACATAGCAGTAATTATACATGAAACATGAGTTCTGACATGAAAGTAGTTGTGCAATTACCCAAACTTAGCTGTGATGGAAATTAGGCGGGTGAACATGAGAAGAGAACCAAACATTTGTTAGACGTATAATTGTTGTCTAAACCAAACATTTGTTAGACGTATAATTGTTGTCTAAACCAAACATTTGTTAGACGTATAATTGTTGTCTAAACCAAACATTTGTTAGGCGTATAATTGTTGTTGTAGTTTATAATTGTTGTCTAAACCAAACATTTGTTAGGTGTATAATTGTTGTTGTAATTTTTCACGGAATTGTTTGGACGAATATTCTCCATTCTCTGTATTTAAATATTTTACGTTTGTTGGGCTTGATATAACCTTATTAATTAATCAATAAATAACCTAAAATACAGTGGGTATTTAAATCTTACGTAGTTATCGTATTATAAATGAATAAAAACATTATAATTTGCTCCTGAAAATGAACGATCTACCTTTTCTCGGTTTATCAGGTGTTTATTGATTTCTATCAAAGACTTCAAAAACCATGATGATCGTATTATTTTTGTCATTCATGGATTATTTCTTTTTTTCACTGTCATTCTATCGTTCAATCTCCCTGTTATTTTATTGTACCATCTCCCTGTTATTCTATTGTACCATCTCCCTGTTATTCTATTGTACCACCTCCCTATTATTCTTTTGTATCATCTCCTTGTTATTCTATTGCTCCATCCCTCTGTTATTCTCTTGTACCATCTCCATGTTATTCTACTGTTCCACTTCCCTGTTATTCTATTGTTCCACTTCCTTGTTATTCTATTGCTCCATCCCTCTGTTATTCTCTTGTACCATCTCCATGTTATTCTACTGTTCCACTTCCCTGTTATTCTATTGTTCCACTTCCTTGTTATTCTATTGCTCCACTTCCTCTGTTATTCTCTTGTACCATTTCCATGTTATTCTACTGTTCCACTTCCTTGTTATTCTATTGTTCCACTTCCTTGTTATTCTATTATTCCATCCTCTGTTATTCTTCTTTGTGCCATCTCTTTACCATTCTGTTCTCCATCCCTGTTATTCTTTACCATGTTCCACTGTTCCATTCCCTGTTATTCTATTGTTCCATCTCTGTTATTCTCTTGTACCATCTCCATGTTATTCTACTGTTCCACTTCCCTGTTATTCTATTGTTCCACTTCCCTGTTATTCTATTGTTCCATCCCTGTTATTCTCTTGTTCCATCTCCTTGTTATTCTGTTACTCCATCCCTCTGTTATTCTCTTGTACCATCTCCATGTTATTCTACTGTTCCACTTTCCTGTTATTCTATTGTTCCACTTCCTTGTTATTCTATTGTTACATCTTTTAAAAATGTTCAACTAATTGATGTATTGAAACATATACGTATTGGCCATTTGTAGTATCACATAATTTCGCCAAATATTCTTTTAAGACCTCCCACCTAAGAAGAACGCAAGACCTTTAATGAAACCAAACGTTATGCTATTTTTCACACGAAAATCACCTTAAACTTCATCACTTACTTCTATTGATATTCGATCTTTCTGATTGCGAAAACGCTTCACCAGTTTGACAGTTAAAATCAAAGACACTTTTCTTTGTAAGTTTGCTTTATGTGCAATCATAGGTCGAGGATAATAGATATTTTCATTTATCTGTGTCGGTTTATAGCTTGTGTAGTGTTAAATCCACATTGGCACTTCTCGTTTGTCCGAGAAGCTACGATCGTCAAAAGAGGCGAGCTGTATTCTATGGCCACAAGGCGTTACCAAGGAACGTGAAAGTATAGTTTTTCCAGGCTTTTTCTATCTACTGATTACTATCTACTATTTACACGTTCACTGTTTTTAATAACCTTAAGTTTAACTTGTATTTTTCAGACTATATATGTTTTTCATGGGTCGCTAAACGTTCACTTATTCTAATTCTGATTTACTTACTGAGATATAATCGTATTGTAACTGTAGAGTGAAATTTATGTACGCCAGAGATTCAGAGTCACTGATGCTCATAGCAAACATGCCTTTTCTTTTCAGCCGTGGGGACGTTATAATGTTACAGTCAATCCCACTATCCGTTGGTAAAAGAGTAGCCCAAGAGTTGGCGATAGATGGTGATGACTAGCTGCCTTCTCCTCGTCTTACAATGCTAAACTAGGGACGGCTAGCGCAGATAACCCTCGTGTAGTTTAACGCGAAGTCAAAAACAAACAAAACCAGTAATGCTCACTTAAAGTTTTAAGTTAGTTTAAAAATGTTAGCAAATACATACAGTGAAATAACTCAAACAAAGTTTTTACTGTTGAATTTATTTCTCTTAATGAATATACTTTATATATACTTTTTTTAATAAGAAAGGAATTGTCGCAGAAATTATTCAGTTACCTAGATGTGTTGGTATGTTGACATATTAACAAAATAAAAACATCGACTAGATTACAGACTGTCTTAACTTAATGTGTAACGTTAAGCCTACAGTGGATGATTTTGGTTTGTTTATTTCTAGTTTCGCGCAAAACCACACGAGGACTTTAACTAACGAATAGTCACAATATAGCGCCCCCACGACTGAAAAGCAAGTATGTTTGATGTGACGAGGATTCAAACCCGCGACCCTCAGATGACGAGTCGAGTGCCTTAACCACCTGGACATGCTGGGATTTTCTAGCAGATAAATCTTAAGCTCACGCTGTTTAGTGGCTGTTAGTTGTCGTGTGAGGGTAACTTTTACTCCAATTATATAAATCATGCCAAGTCCTTGTGAGATGTTTATGAATTATTATGCAGTATTATTTATAAAAATTAGGATTAAAATATAAAAACCAGAACGGATTAACGTGGGTTAAGTACGCTATGTAATCATTAGGTCAGTTGATAAGTCGCTACAGAGTAGTCTTTGAAGCTCTACTGACTGTATGATACTACTGATCAGTGTTCGAATTGTGGAAGACTGTTTACGTTAGACTGATTCAACATACATTCAACACTTATATCATAAAGATTCCCATATGATTATTGGAATTGGAAAATAAAATAACTTGGATCAACTCAGGATCCAAGATTATCCAGGAGACACAGCAACAAGCCTTATCCGGGTAAGGAAAGTGTAATGTATAGTAAAAGGTGACATTTCACAAACATAAATATCAGTTGGAAAACCATTCACATGTCCAAGGCAGCGTAGCCTATGGTATGAGTCCACCAAGATAAAGATGTCAGTCATACCTGTAGCATACCTCCAGAATGAAACGGAAATCCATGTTATTCTGTACAGAAACGGACTGATCAGATCGTCTGACTGAGCTCCTATCGTTTTCTGAACGATCGGATTGTGAAAAAAGGCGCAGGAGACATTTTCCGTTGTACATTAGATGGCATGAAGAAAAGAGTTGTATGATTTGGACATAACATCCTTAAGGCTGAGTCTTTTGCAATTACAATAAAAAAGACTATTTGCTAACATGACGACACAGACAATAACGGTAAAGCACCAAACCTCATTTTAATAGAAAGTTTTTAATCTTTGTACTTAATGTTCTGAAAACTCCTTTAATTAAAGGCTCTAGCATGGCCACGTGATTAAGATACTCGACTTGTAATCTGATGGTCGTGGGTTTGAATCGACATCACAACAAACATGCTCGCTCTTTCAGCTGTGAGGGTGTTATTATATGACAGCCAATCCCACTACTCGTTGATAAAAGAGAAACCTAAGAGTTGGCAGTGGATGGTGATGACTACTCTAGTCTTACACTGCTAAATTAGGGATGGATAGAGCGGATAACCCTCGTGTAGCTTTGCGTGAAATTCAAATCAAACCGAACCAAACATTTAATTAAAATAATCATTTGTTCTTGATAATTTATAGAGACGAAAAATAGATTGTGTTATATAACCTAAGACTTATTTCTGATTTAGCATGCCGATTAAAAGGTATTAATAGATAACACATGCTATGCTATTTTTTGGAACAGTGATATAATATTTACTCTTGTGTTAGTTCGTAGGTATAGTGTAAATTATTGAAATACCCATTTTGGATGTTCTATAGACGTATCCATACTTATCGATATCATACGTGTACGGACTTGCAACGTTAAAATGCGAGGATCGATTCTCCGCAGTGGACACAGCAGATAGCTCATTGTGGCTTTACCCTAAAACAAACGAACATTTTGGTTTGTTGTGAATTTTGCGCAAAGCTAAACGAGGGCTACCTGCACTGTGCTGCCTGTCCCTAATTTAGAAATTATAGATTAGCGGTAAGGCAGCTAACCGCCGCCAACTGTTTGTCTACCTTTTTATCAACGAATAATGGAACTGAATTCATATTATAACTACTGGAAGGGCGAGCATGTTTGTTGTGACAGAGGTTTGAGCACCTTAACCACCATGTCATGATAAGTCCAAACAGACAGATTCAATGGACTAGCTCAACTCTCCACATCGTAGGTATTGAAACTCGATTTTTAGCGTTCTAGGCTCTAGCCCTTAAGAGGTATAATTCGTCTGTAAGGTAACATTACCATGATTTATTAACTTTATAGTCGCGCTATACTGTCTTTGTTGAATAGGTTTGTTTGTTTCAGAAGTACCAATAAAGGTACACAAAGGAACAGTTGTCTTTAGGTTTAAACTGACAACCTTCTAACAAAATAAACAACACACTGAAGAAATCTACGTACTAGACTTCAACTGTAAAAAAAAACAACACTTAGTAAAAATGTTTTGCAAAAGAAAAAAACAGAATCGAATAATGCACGAGCAGTGGTGTTTAAACAGTCAATGTGTCAAGACAGCATTAGTGTGTATATATATATATATATAGTTCAAAATTGAAGAACATCCTAGAAGCTGGAACAAAACAACAAATTAGAAAAGTTAGAAATAAATAAGAGCACTAAAAAATTCAGAAGATGTTCTAAACGACCAAACCAACCACTGGTCTCGAGGTGAATGTCAACGTCACTTCCGGTTCTTTGCTACGAAACATTCCAGTCTCTACCTGATGACGCATTTACTGGTTTGGTTTGTTTTGAATTTCGCGCAAAGCTACTCGAGGACTATCTGCGCTAGCCGTCTCTAATTTAGCAGTGTAAGACGGGAGGGAAGGCAGCTAGCCATCACCACCCACCGCCAACTCTTGGGCTACTCTTTTACCAACGAATAGTGGTATAGATCGCACATTATAACGCTCCCACGGCTCATAGAGCGAACATGTTTGGTGCGATGAGGATTAGAACTCGCGATCCTTAAAGTACGAGTCCAGTGCCCGCATTTACTGACAGAACCATGTTCGTAATAAATGAAGTATTTGTGGAACGAATACATTTCTGGTTCAATTTTATGTCAGGTGCTACAATTTGTTTGTTTTGAATTTCACGCGTAGCTACACGACCTGCTATTTGTGCTATTTATTCATTGACAAACGAATAACCAAAGACTCAAAGACTAATGGTGGGTGACGGGGGCTAGCTGCTTTCTCTCCAATCTATCACTATTAAACCAGGGACTGTTAATTCAGATAACCTTCAAGAAGCTATGCCCTGAATTAAAACAAAAAGATAAGTAATCTTACCCTGTATTATAAAAGAAAATACATAGTATGTACATGCAAGTTTGTGAGAACATTTTGCTGATATTCATGTCAAAGTCATGGTGGAAACGGTAACAGCACTTCTGATGGTATAGACACGACATGCCATTGGTATCTATATTAACACATATACTATATCCTTTTTAGTGTTTACGAGCCTTTTGTTGTTGTTGTTGTTTTAGAAATTTCTTTCTATTTAGCACGTAGGTCTTAGAAAAGCAGCGCCAGTCGCACAATTAAATGGTTTCTATTCTGTCTTGGTGACGTGGCTGTAAATGCTGGAAACTGACCAAGAAGGAAGTCTCATAGTATCGAGAACATCACACTGAAGCCATTTTCATTCTAAGAACAGCGTATGGTGTTTTTAATATGAAGCTTGGTAAGTAGTATATTTGTGAATGTTATGTGATCATAAATCTCTTGAGTTGGACTGGGTTGCTTTGTTTTGACAGCCAGACGGAAAGTATATCATTTCAGGACCATAAGTCTCTTTTATAAAGAATAAGCCGCCGGCATGGCCAGGTGGTTAGAGAGCTCAACTTGCAATATGAGGTCAACAAAATATTTCACTCTCTTAATACCTTTGCACAGTTTGTAAGTTTGGAATTACTGTGCAGATGCACAAATACCTGCCAGTAAATATTCCTCTGTTCTCTCATCTAATGATTTGACACAATAGATGTAGACAAGATAGCTAATATTTCCATTTAGTGATGACGAGAAAACCCACTAGTAGGGAAAAATATATATGTAAAAAGGGCGGGTTTGAGTTGAGACTTTTTTGTGTTTTTTTTAATATGGAGGACCGAACAACGTTTCGACCTTCGGTCATCATCAGGTTCACAAAGAAAGAAAGAGGTAACAGGTGATGTCGATACGAGCCGTTTTTACACATATAAAGAGGTAACTGACCGATAGCTGACCACATGTTTGAAGAGGGTTGTGTAACTGAGTGTAGGAATGTGGAGAGCGTGCTTAGATGTTTGATTATATTTATTAATATAGGTATAAAGGTGCTTCTTTAATTTTCCGTTTGTTTATGTTTGTTTCTTTATTCAGTATTTGGGTGTTTTCTATAATTATGTTGTGTTTATTTGATTTGCAGTGTTCGAAAACGTGTGAAGGTGACTTTTTATGTTCTTTGAATCTGGTTTCCATTTTTCTACTTGTTTCTACAATATAGAAGTCGTGGCAGTTATCACACTGTATTTTGTAAATAATGTTGGTGTGGTGTTTGTCAGTGTAGTTTTTACATAGTATAGACCTTAGTTTTGTGTCTGGTTTTTGAATAAATTTGGTATTAACTGGAATGTCATATTTTGTTACTAGTTTTTGCCAAATGTTGGTTATTTGTTTGCTGATGTCAGGAATATATGGTATACAGCAGTATATGGTTTCGTGATTTTTTGATTCGTGAGATATATTTACTTTTGTTGGTTGATTTTACTTTCTGTCTAGGTGTGTGTGTATAATGTTTTCTACGGTTTGTGGAGAAAACTTATTGATGTTGATGAAGTATTGTTTTATTTTGTCTAATTCATCGTTAATTTTATCTGGTGAACATAGTTTTATGGCTGTGTTTATTTATAAAATACAATGTGATAACTGCCACGACTTCTATATTGGAGAAACAAGTAGAAAAATGGAAACCAGATTCAAAAACATAAAAAGTCACCTTCACACGTTTGCGAACACTGCAAGTCAAATAAATACAACATAACCATAGAAAACACTTAAATACTAAATAAAGAAACAAACATAAACAAACGCAAAATTAAAGAAACCTTACTTATACAACAACTTACACCCAAAATGAACCAATATAAAGGAACACCTTTATATTAATAAATATAATCAAACATCTAAGCACGCCCTCTACATTCCTACACTCAGTTACACAACTCCCTTCAAATATGTGGTCAGCTATCGGTCAGTTACCTCTTTCTTTCTTTGTGAACCTAACGATGACCGACAAAGGTCGAAACGTTGTTAGCTCCTCTACATAAAAAATAATTCTCAACCCAAACGATCCGTTTTTACATATATAATATTCCCATTGCTCGTAGCGCTGATTCAACAAAACTCTCAAAACAAGTGTTTATTTGTGTTTTCATTTTCTCGAGCATTTCCGTAACTTTACATAAGGACTTTCTACGCCTGAACTACAGGGAAGCCAGCTAGTTGTCACTAAACAGCGTCAAATCTTGGACTACTCCAAGCAAACAGTGGCCTATGAGTGTCACTGTTATAACGCTCGTATGGCCTCCAGTTATGGGCGTGATATTACAGGAATTAGGTGCGAACTGTATATTCTCAAGTTCACATTGTGGCACGATAACTACTTGGCCACTTTATGAATCAATTACATATGTGTCCTTTAAACGACAAGTGATTTATATATGGCAATCACGATGGTAATAAGAAAGCACATTCCTCATGCTGCGATAACGAATAGCATCTCTCTTACAAATCTAAACAAAAAAGTTTGTCTCTCAAACTATAAAGTGCTACCAGTTTGTAAAACGTTCAGTAAAATTTTATTAATAAATTTAACAAACCAACTGTAACAGTTGAAAGAAAAGCAATACATTCAATTAACTCTTTACTGTACTTAGTATTATAGTATAATACAGATCGTGGATACTGTACTGTACTTAGTATTATAGTATACTACAGATCTTGGATACTGTACTGTACTTAGTATTATAGTATAATACAGATCGTGGATACTGTACTGTACTTAGTATTATAGTATAATACAGATCGTGGATACTGTACTGTACTTAGTATTATAGTATAATACAGATCGTGGATACTGTACTGTACTTAGTATTATAGTATAATACAGATCGTGGATACTGTACTGTACTTAGTATTATAGTATAATACAGATCGTGGATACTGTACTGTACTTAGTATTATAGTATAATACAGATCGTGGATACTGTACTGTACTTAGTATTATAGTATAATACAGATCGTGGATACTGTACTGTACTTAGTATTATAGTATAATACAGATCGTGGATACTGTACTGTACTTAGTATTATAGTATAATACAGATCGTGGATACTGTACTGTACTTAGTATTATAGTATAATACAGATCGTGGATACTGTACTGTACTTAGTATTATAGTATAATACACATCGTGGATACTGTACTGTACTTAGTATTATAGTATAATACAGATCGTGGATACTGTACTGTACTTAGTATTATAGTATACTACAGATCATAGATACTGAACTGTACTTAGTATTATAGTATACTACAGATCATAGATACTGTACTGTACTTAGTATTATAGTATACTACAGATCATAGATACTGTACTGTACTTAGTATTATAGTGTACTACAGATCATAGATACTGCACTGTACTTAGTATTATAGTATAATACAGATCGTCGATACTGTACTATACATAGTATTATAGTATAATACAGATCGTGGATACTGTACTATACTTAGTATTATAGTATATTACAGATCATAGATACTGTACTGTACTTAGTATTATAGTATAATACAGATCGTGGATACTGTACTGTACTTAGTATTATAGTATAATACAGATCGTGGATACTGTACTGTACTTAGTATTATAGTATAATACAGATCGTGGATACTGTACTGTACTTAGTATTATAGTATAATACAGATCGTGGATACTGTACTGTACTTAGTATTATAGTATAATACAGATCGTGGATACTGTACTGTACTTAGTATTATAGTATAATACAGATCGTGGATACTGTACTGTACTTAGTATTATAGTATAATACAGATCGTGGATACTGTACTGTACTTAGTATTATAGTATAATACAGATCGTGGATACTGTACTGTACTTAGTATTATAGTATAATACAGATCGTGGATACTGTACTGTACTTAGTATTATAGTATAATACAGATCGTGGATACTGTACTGTACTTAGTATTATAGTATAATACAGATCGTGGATACTGTACTGTACTTAGTATTATAGTATAATACAGATCGTGGATACTGTACTGTACTTAGTATTATAGTATAATACAGATCGTGGATACTGTACTGTACTTATAATTATAGTATAATACAGATCGTGGATACTGCACTGTACTTAGTATTATAGTATAATACAGATCATACATACTGCACTGTACTTAGTATTATAGTATAATACAGATCGTGGATACTGTACTGTACTTAGTATTATAGTATAATACACATCGTGGATACTGCACTGTACTTAGTATTATAGTATAATACAGATCGTGGATACTGTACTGTACTTAGTATTATAGTATAATACAGATCATACATACTGCACTGTACTTAGTATTATAGTATAATACACATCGTGGATACTGTACTGTACTTAGTATTATAGTATAATACACATCGTGGATACTGTACTGTACTTAGTATTATAGTATAATACACATCGTGGATACTGCACTGTACTTAGTATTATAGTATAATACAGATCGTGGATACTGTACTGTACTTAGTATTATAGTATAATACAGATCATACATACTGTACTGTACTTAGTATTATAGTATAATACAGATCGTGGATACTGTACTGTACTTAGTATTATAGTATAATACAGATCGTGGATACTGTACTGTACTTAGTATTATAGTATAATACAGATCGTGGATACTGTACTGTACTTAGTATTATAGTATAATACAGATCGTGGATACTGTACTGTACTTAGTATTATAGTATAATACAGATCGTGGATACTGTACTGTACTTACAATTATAGTATAATACAGATCGTGGATACTGTACTGTACTTAGTATTATAGTATAATACAGATCGTGGATACTGTACTTAGTATTATAGTATAATACAGATCGTGTATACTGTACTTAGTATTATAGTATAATACAGATCGTGGATACTGTACTGTACTTACAATTATAGTATAATACAGATCGTGGATACTGTACTGTACTTAGTATTATAGTATAATACAGATCGTGGATACTGTACTGTACTTAGTATTATAGTATAATACAGATCATAGATACTGTACTGTACTTAGTATTATAGTATAATACAGATCGTGGATACTGTACTGTACTTAGTATTATAGTATAATACAGATCGTGGATACTGTACTGTACTTAGTATTATAGTATAATACAGATCGTGGATACTGTACTGTACTTAGTATTATAGTATAATACAGATCGTGGATACTGTACTGTACTTAGTATTATAGTATAATACAGATCGTGGATACTGTACTGTACTTAGTATTATAGTATAATACAGATCGTGGATACTGCACTGTACTTACAATTATAGTATAATACAGATCGTGGATACTGTACTGTACTTAGTATTATAGTATAATACAGATCGTGGATACTGTACTTAGTATTATAGTATAATACAGATCGTGTATACTGTACTTAGTATTATAGTATAATACAGATCGTGGATACTGTACTGTACTTACAATTATAGTATAATACAGATCGTGGATACTGTACTGTACTTAGTATTATAGTATAATACAGATCGTGGATACTGTACTGTACTTAGTATTATAGTATAATACAGATCATGGATACTGTACTGTACTTAGTATTATAGTATAATACAGATCGTGGATACTGCACTGTACTTACAATTATAGTATAATACAGATCGTGGATACTGTACTGTACTTAGTATTATAGTATACTACAGATCGTGTATACTGTACTTAGTATTATAGTATAATACAGATCGTGTATACTGTACTTAGTATTATAGTATAATACAGATCGTGGATACTGTACTGTACTTACAATTATAGTATAATACAGATCGTGGATACTGTACTGTACTTAGTATTATAGTATAATACAGATCGTGGATACTGTACTGTACTTAGTATTATAGTATAATACAGATCATAGATACTGTACTGTACTTAGTATTATAGTATAATACACATCGTGGATACTGTACTGTACTTAGTATTATAGTATAATACAGATCGTGGATACTGTACTGTACTTAGTATTATAGTATAATACAGATCGTGGATACTGTACTGTACTTAGTATTATAGTATAATACAGATCGTGGATACTGTACTGTACTTAGTATTATAGTATAATACAGATCGTGGATACTGTACTGTACTTAGTATTATAGTATAATACAGATCGTGGATACTGTACTGTACTTAGTATTATAGTATAATACAGATCGTGGATACTGTACTGTACTTATAATTATAGTATAATACAGATCGTGGATACTGCACTGTACTTAGTATTATAGTATAATACAGATCATACATACTGCACTGTACTTAGTATTATAGTATAATACACATCGTGGATACTGTACTGTACTTAGTATTATAGTATAATACACATCGTGGATACTGCACTGTACTTAGTATTATAGTATAATACAGATCGTGGATACTGTACTGTACTTAGTATTATAGTATAATACAGATCATACATACTGCACTGTACTTAGTATTATAGTATAATACACATCGTGGATACTGTACTGTACTTAGTATTATAGTATAATACACATCGTGGATACTGTACTGTACTTAGTATTATAGTATAATACAGATCGTGGATACTGCACTGTACTTAGTATTATAGTATAATACAGATCGTGGATACTGTACTGTACTTAGTATTATAGTATAATACAGATCATACATACTGCACTGTACTTAGTATTATAGTATAATACACATCGTGGATACTGTACTGTACTTAGTATTATAGTATAATACAGATCGTGGATACTGTACTGTACTTAGTATTATAGTATAATACAGATCGTGGATACTGTACTGTACTTAGTATTATAGTATAATACAGATCGTGGATACTGTACTGTACTTAGTATTATAGTATAATACAGATCGTGGATACTGCACTGTACTTACAATTATAGTATAATACAGATCGTGGATACTGTACTGTACTTAGTATTATAGTATACTACAGATCGTGTATACTGTACTTAGTATTATAGTATAATACAGATCGTGTATACTGTACTTAGTATTATAGTATAATACAGATCGTGGATACTGTACTGTACTTACAATTATAGTATAATACAGATCGTGGATACTGTACTGTACTTAGTATTATAGTATAATACAGATCGTGGATACTGTACTGTACTTAGTATTATAGTATAATACAGATCATAGATACTGTACTGTACTTAGTATTATAGTATAATACACATCGTGGATACTGTACTGTACTTAGTATTATAGTATAATACAGATCGTGGATACTGTACTGTACTTAGTATTATAGTATAATACAGATCGTGGATACTGTACTGTACTTAGTATTATAGTATAATACAGATCGTGGATACTGCACTGTACTTACAATTATAGTATAATACAGATCGTGGATACTGTACTGTACTTAGTATTATAGTATACTACAGATCGTGTATACTGTACTTAGTATTATAGTATAATACAGATCGTGTATACTGTACTTAGTATTATAGTATAATACAGATCGTGGATACTGTACTGTACTTACAATTATAGTATAATACAGATCGTGGATACTGTACTGTACTTAGTATTATAGTATAATACAGATCGTGGATACTGTACTGTACTTAGTATTATAGTATAATACAGATCATAGATACTGTACTGTACTTAGTATTATAGTATAATACACATCGTGGATACTGTACTGTACTTAGTATTATAGTATAATACAGATCGTGGATACTGTACTGTACTTAGTATTATAGTATAATACAGATCGTGGATACTGTACTGTACTTAGTATTATAGTATAATACAGATCGTGGATACTGCACTGTACTTACAATTATAGTATAATACAGATCGTGGATACTGTACTGTACTTAGTATTATAGTATACTACAGATCGTGTATACTGTACTTAGTATTATAGTATAATACAGATCGTGTATACTGTACTTAGTATTATAGTATAATACAGATCGTGGATACTGTACTGTACTTACAATTATAGTATAATACAGATCGTGGATACTGTACTGTACTTAGTATTAGAGTATAATACAGATCGTGGATACTGTACTGTACTTAGTATTATAGTATAATACAGATCGTGTATACTGTACTTAGTATTATAGTATAATACAGATCGTGTATACTGTACTTAGTATTATAGTATAATACAGATCGTGGATACTGTACTGTACTTACAATTATAGTATAATACAGATCGTGGATACTGTACTGTACTTAGTATTATAGTATAATACAGATCGTGGATACTGTACTGTACTTACAATTATAGTATAATACACATCTTGGATACTGCACTGTACTTACAATTATAGTATAATACACATCGTGGATACTGTACTGTACTTAGTATTATAGTATAATACAGATCGTGGATACTGTACTGTACTTAGTATTATAGTATAATACAGATCGTGGATACTGTACTATACTTAGTATTATAGTATAATACACATCGTGGATACTGTACTGTACTTAGTATTATAGTATAATACAGATCGTGGATACTGTACTGTACTTAGTATTATAGTATAATACAGATCGTGGATACTGTACTGTACTTAGTATTATAGTATAATACAGATCGTGGATACTGTACTGTACTTAGTATTATAGTATAATACACATCGTGGATACTGTACTGTACTTAGTATTATAGTATAATACAGATCGTGGATACTGCACTGTACTTAGTATTATAGTATAATACACATCGTGGATACTGTACTGTACTTAGTATTATAGTATAATACACATCTTGGATACTGTACTGTACTTAGTATTATAGTATAATACAGATCGTGGATACTGTACTGTACTTAGTATTATAGTATAATACAGATCGTGGATACTGTACTGTACTTAGTATTATAGTATAATACAGATCGTGGATACTGTACTGTACTTAGTATTATAGTATAATACAGATCGTGGATACTGTACTGTACTTAGTATTATAGTATAATACAGATCGTGGATACTGTACTGTACTTAGTATTATAGTATAATACAGATCGTGGATACTGTACTGTACTTAGTATTATAGTATAATACAGATCGTGGATACTGTACTGTACTTAGTATTATAGTATAATACAGATCATAGATACTGCACTGTACTTAGTATTATAGTATAATACACATCGTGGATACTGCACTGTACTTAGTATTATAGTATAATACAGATCGTGGATACTGTACTGTACTTAGTATTATAGTATAATACAGATCGTGTATACTGTACTTAGTATTATAGTATAATACAGATCGTGGATACTGTACTGTACTTACAATTATAGTATAATACAGATCGTGGATACTGTACTGTACTTAGTATTATAGTATAATACAGATCGTGGATACTGTACTGTACTTACAATTATAGTATAATACACATCTTGGATACTGCACTGTACTTACAATTATAGTATAATACACATCGTGGATACTGCACTGTACTTAGTATTATAGTATAATACACATCGTGGATACTGCACTGTACTTAGTATTATAGTATAATACAGATCGTCGATACTGTACTGTACTTAGTATTATAGTATAATACAGATCGTGGATACTGTACTGTACTTACAATTATAGTATAATACACATCTTGGATACTGCACTGTACTTACAATTATAGTATAATACACATCGTGGATACTGCACTGTACTTAGTATTATAGTATAATACACATCGTGGATACTGCACTGTACTTAGTATTATAGTATAATACACATCGTGGATACTGCACTGTACTTAGTATTATAGTATAATACACATCGTGGATACTGCACTGTACTTAGTATTATAGTATAATACACATCGTGGATACTGCACTGTACATAGTATTATAGTATAATACACATCATAGATACTGCACTGTACTTAGTATTATAGTATAATACACATCATAGATACTGCACTGTACTTAGTATTATAGTATAATACACATCGTGGATACTGTACTGTACTTAGTATTATAGTATAATACAGATCTTGGATACTGCACTGTACTTACAATTATAGTATAATACAGATCTTGGATACTGTACTGTACTTAGTATTATAGTATAATACAGATCTTGGATACTGCACTGTACTTACAATTATAGTATAATACAGATCTTGGATACTGTACTGTACTTAGTATTATAATATAATACAGATCGTGGATACTGTACTGTACTTAGTATTATAGTATAATACAGATCGTGGATACTGTACTGTACTTAGTATTATAGTATAATACACATCGTGGATACTGCACTGTACTTAGTATTATAGTATAATACACATCGTGGATACTGCACTGTACATAGTATTATAGTATAATACACATCATAGATACTGCACTGTACTTAGTATTATAGTATAATACACATCATAGATACTGCACTGTACTTAGTATTATAGTATAATACACATCGTGGATACTGTACTGTACTTAGTATTATAGTATAATACAGATCTTGGATACTGCACTGTACTTACAATTATAGTATAATACAGATCTTGGATACTGTACTGTACTTAGTATTATAGTATAATACAGATCTTGGATACTGCACTGTACTTACAATTATAGTATAATACAGATCTTGGATACTGTACTGTACTTAGTATTATAATATAATACAGATCGTGGATACTGTACTGTACTTAGTATTATAGTATAATACAGATCGTGGATACTGTACTGTACTTAGTATTATAGTATAATACACATCGTGGATACTGCACTGTACATAGTATTATAGTATAATACACATCATAGATACTGCACTGTACTTAGTATTATAGTATAATACACATCATAGATACTGCACTGTACTTAGTATTATAGTATAATACACATCGTGGATACTGTACTGTACTTAGTATTATAGTATAATACAGATCTTGGATACTGCACTGTACTTACAATTATAGTATAATACAGATCTTGGATACTGTACTGTACTTAGTATTATAGTATAATACAGATCTTGGATACTGCACTGTACTTACAATTATAGTATAATACAGATCTTGGATACTGTACTGTACTTAGTATTATAATATAATACAGATCGTGGATACTGTACTGTACTTAGTATTATAGTATAATACACATCTTGGATACTGTACTGTACTTAGTATTATAATATAATACAGATCGTGGATACTGTACTGTACTTAGTATTATAGTATAATACACATCTTGGATACTGTACTGTACTTAGTATTATAGTATAATACAGATCGTGGATACTGTACTGTACTTAGTATTATAGTATAATACACATCTTGGATACTGTACTGTACTTAGTATTATAGTATAATACAGATCGTGGATACTGTACTGTACTTAGTATTATAGTATAATACAGATCGTGGATACTGTACTGTACTTAGTATTATAGTATAATACAGATCGTGTATACTGTACTGTACTTACAATTATAGTATACTACAGATCATAGATACTGTACTGTACTTAGTATTATAGTATAATACAGATCGTGGATACTGTACTGTACTTATAATTATAGTATAATACAGATCTTGGATACTGTACTTAGTATTATAGTGTACTACAGATCATAGATACTGTACTGTACTTAGTATTATCGTATAATACAGATCATGGATACTGTACTATACTTAGTATTGTAGTATAATACAGATCTTGGATACTGTACTGTACTTAGTATTATAGTATAATACAGATCGTGGATACTGTACTGTACTTAGTATTATAGTATAATACAGATCGTGGATACTGTACTGTACTTAGTATTATAGTATAATACAGATCTTGGATACTGTACTGTACTTAGTATTATAGTATAATACACATCGTGGATACTGTACTGTACTTAGTATTATAGTATAATACAGATCATAGATACTGTACTGTACTTAGTATTATAGTATAATACAGATCGTGGATACTGTACTGTACTTAGTATTATAGTATAATACAGATCATAGATACTGTACTGTACTTAGTATTATAGTATAATACAGATCATAGATACTGTACTGTACTTAGTATTATAGTATAATACAGATCGTGGATACTGTACTGTACTTAGTATTATAGTATAATACACATCGTGGATACTGTACTGTACTTAGTATTATAGTATAATACAGATCATAGATACTGTACTGTACTTAGTATTATAGTATAATACAGATCGTGGATACTGTACTGTACTTAGTATTATAGTATAATACAGATCTTGGATACTGCACTGTACTTAGTATTATAGTATAATACAGATCATAGATACTGTACTGTACTTAGTATTATAGTATAATACAGATCGTGGATACTGCACTGTACTTAGTATTATAGTATAATACAGATCGTGGATACTGCACTGTACTTAGTATTATAGTATAATACAGATCTTGGATACTGTACTGTACTTAGTATTATAGTATAATACAGATCTTGGATACTGTACTGTACTTAGTATTATAGTATAATACAGATCTTGGATACTGTACTGTACTTAGTATTATAGTATAATACAGATCTTGGATACTGTACTGTACTTAGTATTATAGTATAATACAGATCGTGGATACTGTACTGTACTTAGTATTATAGTATAATACAGATCGTGGATACTGCACTGTACTTAGTATTATAGTATAATACAGATCTTGGATACTGTACTGTACTTAGTATTATAGTATAATACAGATCTTGGATACTGTACTGTACTTAGTATTATAGTATAATACAGATCTTGGATACTGTACTGTACTTAGTATTATAGTATAATACAGATCTTGGATACTGTACTGTACTTAGTATTATAGTATAATACAGATCTTGGATACTGTACTGTACTTAGTATTATAGTATAATACAGATCGTGGATACTGTACTGTACTTAGTATTATAGTATAATACAGATCTTGGATACTGTACTGTACTTAGTATTATAGTATAATACAGATCTTGGATACTGTACTGTACTTAGTATTATAGTATAATACAGATCGTGGATACTGTACTGTACTTAGTATTATAGTATAATACAGATCGTGGATACTGTACTGTACTTACAATTATAGTATAATACAGATCTTGGATACTGTACTGTACTTAGTATTATAGTATAATACAGATCGTGGATACTGTACTGTACTTAGTATTATAGTATAATACAGATCTTGGATACTGTACTATACTTACAATTATAGTATAATACAGATCGTGGATACTGTACTGTACTTAGTATTATAGTATAATACAGATCTTGGATACTGTACTATACTTAGTATTATAGTATAATACAGATCTTGGATACTGTACTATACTTAGTATTACAGTATAATACAGATCTTGGATACTGTACTGTACTTAGTATTATAGTATAATACACATCGTGGATACTGTACTGTACTTAGTATTACAGTATAATACAGATCTTGGATACTGTACTGTACTTAGTATTATAGTATAATACAGATCTTGGATACTGTACTATACTTACAATTATAGTATAATACAGATCGTGGATACTGTACTGTACTTAGTATTATAGTATAATACAGATCTTGGATACTGCACTGTACTTACAATTATAGTATAATACAGATCGTGGATACTGTACTGTACTTAGTATTATAGTATAATACAGATCTTGGATACTGTACTGTACTTACAATTATAGTATAATACAGATCTTGGATACTGTACTGTACTTACAATTATAGTATAATACAGATCTTGGATACTGTACTGTACTTAGTATTATAGTATAATACAGATCGTGGATACTGCACTGTACTTAGTATTATAGTATAATACAGATCGTGGATACTGTACTGTACTTAGTATTATAGTATAATACAGATCGTGGATACTGCACTGTACTTAGTATTATAGTATAATACAGATCGTGGATACTGTACTATACTTAGTATTATAGTATAATACAGATCATAGATACTGTACTGTACTTAGTATTATAGTATACTACAGATCATAGATATTGAACTGTACTTAGTATTATAGTATACTACAGATCATAGATACTGAACTGTACTTAGTATTATAGTATACTACAGATCATAGATACTGTACTGTACTTAGTATTATAGTATAATACAGATCATAGATACTGAACTGTACTTAGTATTATAGTATACTACAGATCATAGATACTGTACTGTACTTAGTATTATAGTATACTACAGATCATAGATACTGAACTGTACTTAGTATTATAGTATACTACAGATCATAGATACTGAACTGTACTTAGTATTATAGTATACTACAGATCATAGATACTGTACTGTACTTAGTATTATAGTATACTACAGATCATAGATACTGTACTGTACTTAGTATTATAGTGTACTACAGATCGTGGATACTGTACTGTACTTAGTATTATAGTATACTACAGATCATAGATACTGTACTGTACTTAGTATTATAGTATAATACAGATCATAGATACTGAACTGTACTTAGTATTATAGTATACTACAGATCATAGATACTGTACTGTACTTAGTATTATAGTATACTACAGATCATAGATACTGAACTGTACTTAGTATTATAGTATACTACAGATCATAGATACTGAACTGTACTTAGTATTATAGTATACTACAGATCATAGATACTGTACTGTACTTAGTATTATAGTATACTACAGATCATAGATACTGTACTTAGTATTATAGTGTACTACAGATCGTGGATACTGTACTGTACTTAGTATTATAGTATACTACAGATCATAGATACTGTACTGTACTTAGTATTATAGTGTACTACAGATCATACATACTGCACTGTACTTAGTATTATAGTATAATACAGATCGTGGATACTGTACTGTACATAGTAATATAGTATAATTCAGGTCATAGATACTGTACTGTACTTAGTATTATAATATCATACAGATCGTCGATACTGTACTGTACTTAGTATTATAGTATAATACAGATCGTCGATACTGTACTATACATAGTATTATAGTATAATACAGATCGTGGATACTGTACTATACTTAGTATTATAGTATATTACAGATCATAGATACTGTACTGTACTTAGTATTATAGTATACTACAGATCATAGATACTGTACTGTATTTGGTATTATAGTATACTATAAATCATAGATACTGTACTGTACTTAATATTATAGGATACTACACATCTCGGATACTGTACTCTACTTAGTATTATAGTATACTACAGATCATAGATACTGAACTGTACTTAGTATTATAATATAATACAGATCATGGATACTGTACTATACTTAGTATTGTAGTATAATACAGATCGTGGATACTGTACTGTACTTAGTATTATAGTATAATACAGATCTTGGATACTGTACTGTACTTAGTATTATAGTATAATACAGATCGTGGATACTGTACTGTACTTACAATTATAGTATAATACAGATCTTGGATACTGTACTGTACTTAGTATTATAGTATAATACAGATCGTGGATACTGTACTGTACTTAGTATTATAGTATAATACACATCGTGGATACTGTACTATACTTAGTATTATAGTATAATACACATCGTGGATACTGTACTGTACTTAGTATTATAGTATAATACAGATCGTGGATACTGTACTGTACTTAGTATTATAGTATAATACAGATCGTGGATACTGTACTGTACTTAGTATTATAGTATAATACAGATCGTAGATACTGTACTGTACTTAGTATTATAGTATAATACAGATCGTGGATACTGTACTGTACTTAGTATTATAGTATAATACAGATCGTGGATACTGTACTGTACTTAGTATTATAGTATAATACAGATCGTGGATACTGCACTGTACTTATAATTATAGTATAATACAGATCGTGGATACTGTACTGTACTTAGTATTATAGTATAATACAGATCATAGATACTGTACTGTACTTAGTATTATAGTATAATACAGATCGTGGATACTGCACTGTACTTACAATTATAGTATAATACAGATCTTGGATACTGTACTGTACTTACAATTATAGTATAATACAGATCTTGGATACTGTACTGTACTTAGTATTATAGTATAATACAGATCGTGGATACTGTACTGTACTTACAATTATAGTATAATACAGATCTTGGATACTGTACTGTACTTAGTATTATAGTATAATACAGATCGTGGATACTGCACTGTACTTACAATTATAGTATAATACAGATCTTGGATACTGTACTGTACTTAGTATTATAGTATAATACAGATCGTGGATACTGCACTGTACTTATAATTATAGTATAATACAGATCGTGGATACTGTACTATACTTAGTATTATAGTATAATACAGATCATAGATACTGTACTGTACTTAGTATTATAGTATAATACAGATCGTGGATACTGCACTGTACTTACAATTATAGTATAATACAGATCTTGGATACTGTACTGTACTTACAATTATAGTATAATACAGATCTTGGATACTGTACTGTACTTAGTATTATAGTATAATACACATCGTGGATACTGTACTGTACTTAGTATTACAGTATAATACAGATCTTGGATACTGTACTGTACTTAGTATTATAGTATAATACAGATCTTGGATACTGTACTATACTTACAATTATAGTATAATACAGATCGTGGATACTGTACTGTACTTAGTATTATAGTATAATACAGATCTTGGATACTGCACTGTACTTACAATTATAGTATAATACAGATCGTGGATACTGTACTGTACTTAGTATTATAGTATAATACAGATCTTGGATACTGTACTGTACTTACAATTATAGTATAATACAGATCTTGGATACTGTACTGTACTTACAATTATAGTATAATACAGATCTTGGATACTGTACTGTACTTAGTATTATAGTATAATACAGATCGTGGATACTGCACTGTACTTAGTATTATAGTATAATACAGATCGTGGATACTGTACTGTACTTAGTATTATAGTATAATACAGATCGTGGATACTGCACTGTACTTAGTATTATAGTATAATACAGATCGTGGATACTGTACTATACTTAGTATTATAGTATAATACAGATCATAGATACTGTACTGTACTTAGTATTATAGTATACTACAGATCATAGATATTGAACTGTACTTAGTATTATAGTATACTACAGATCATAGATACTGAACTGTACTTAGTATTATAGTATACTACAGATCATAGATACTGTACTGTACTTAGTATTATAGTATAATACAGATCATAGATACTGAACTGTACTTAGTATTATAGTATACTACAGATCATAGATACTGTACTGTACTTAGTATTATAGTATACTACAGATCATAGATACTGAACTGTACTTAGTATTATAGTATACTACAGATCATAGATACTGAACTGTACTTAGTATTATAGTATACTACAGATCATAGATACTGTACTGTACTTAGTATTATAGTATACTACAGATCATAGATACTGTACTGTACTTAGTATTATAGTGTACTACAGATCGTGGATACTGTACTGTACTTAGTATTATAGTATACTACAGATCATAGATACTGTACTGTACTTAGTATTATAGTATAATACAGATCATAGATACTGAACTGTACTTAGTATTATAGTATACTACAGATCATAGATACTGTACTGTACTTAGTATTATAGTATACTACAGATCATAGATACTGAACTGTACTTAGTATTATAGTATACTACAGATCATAGATACTGAACTGTACTTAGTATTATAGTATACTACAGATCATAGATACTGTACTGTACTTAGTATTATAGTATACTACAGATCATAGATACTGTACTTAGTATTATAGTGTACTACAGATCGTGGATACTGTACTGTACTTAGTATTATAGTATACTACAGATCATAGATACTGTACTGTACTTAGTATTATAGTGTACTACAGATCATACATACTGCACTGTACTTAGTATTATAGTATAATACAGATCGTGGATACTGTACTGTACATAGTAATATAGTATAATTCAGGTCATAGATACTGTACTGTACTTAGTATTATAATATCATACAGATCGTCGATACTGTACTGTACTTAGTATTATAGTATAATACAGATCGTCGATACTGTACTATACATAGTATTATAGTATAATACAGATCGTGGATACTGTACTATACTTAGTATTATAGTATATTACAGATCATAGATACTGTACTGTACTTAGTATTATAGTATACTACAGATCATAGATACTGTACTGTATTTGGTATTATAGTATACTATAAATCATAGATACTGTACTGTACTTAATATTATAGGATACTACACATCTCGGATACTGTACTCTACTTAGTATTATAGTATACTACAGATCATAGATACTGAACTGTACTTAGTATTATAATATAATACAGATCATGGATACTGTACTATACTTAGTATTGTAGTATAATACAGATCGTGGATACTGTACTGTACTTAGTATTATAGTATAATACAGATCTTGGATACTGTACTGTACTTAGTATTATAGTATAATACAGATCGTGGATACTGTACTGTACTTACAATTATAGTATAATACAGATCTTGGATACTGTACTGTACTTAGTATTATAGTATAATACAGATCGTGGATACTGTACTGTACTTAGTATTATAGTATAATACACATCGTGGATACTGTACTATACTTAGTATTATAGTATAATACACATCGTGGATACTGTACTGTACTTAGTATTATAGTATAATACAGATCGTGGATACTGTACTGTACTTAGTATTATAGTATAATACAGATCGTGGATACTGTACTGTACTTAGTATTATAGTATAATACAGATCGTAGATACTGTACTGTACTTAGTATTATAGTATAATACAGATCGTGGATACTGTACTGTACTTAGTATTATAGTATAATACAGATCGTGGATACTGTACTGTACTTAGTATTATAGTATAATACAGATCGTGGATACTGCACTGTACTTATAATTATAGTATAATACAGATCGTGGATACTGTACTATACTTAGTATTATAGTATAATACAGATCATAGATACTGTACTGTACTTAGTATTATAGTATAATACAGATCGTGGATACTGCACTGTACTTACAATTATAGTATAATACAGATCTTGGATACTGTACTGTACTTACAATTATAGTATAATACAGATCTTGGATACTGTACTGTACTTAGTATTATAGTATAATACAGATCGTGGATACTGTACTGTACTTACAATTATAGTATAATACAGATCTTGGATACTGTACTGTACTTAGTATTATAGTATAATACAGATCGTGGATACTGCACTGTACTTACAATTATAGTATAATACAGATCTTGGATACTGTACTGTACTTAGTATTATAGTATAATACAGATCGTGGATACTGCACTGTACTTATAATTATAGTATAATACAGATCGTGGATACTGTACTATACTTAGTATTATAGTATAATACAGATCATAGATACTGTACTGTACTTAGTATTATAGTATAATACAGATCGTGGATACTGCACTGTACTTACAATTATAGTATAATACAGATCTTGGATACTGTACTGTACTTACAATTATAGTATAATACAGATCTTGGATACTGTACTGTACTTAGTATTATAGTATAATACAGATCGTGGATACTGTACTGTACTTACAATTATAGTATAATACAGATCTTGGATACTGTACTGTACTTAGTATTATAGTATAATACAGATCGTGGATACTGCACTGTACTTACAATTATAGTATAATACAGATCTTGGATACTGTACTGTACTTACAATTATAGTATAATACAGATCTTGGATACTGTACTGTACTTAGTATTATAGTATAATACAGATCGTGGATACTGCACTGTACTTAGTATTATAGTATAATACAGATCGTGGATACTGTACTGTACTTAGTATTATAGTATAATACAGATCGTGGATACTGCACTGTACTTAGTATTATAGTATAATACAGATCGTGGATACTGTACTGTACTTAGTATTATAGTATAATACAGATCATAGATACTGTACTGTACTTAGTATTATAGTATACTACAGATCATAGATATTGAACTGTACTTAGTATTATAGTATACTACAGATCATAGATACTGAACTGTACTTAGTATTATAGTATACTACAGATCATAGATACTGTACTGTACTTAGTATTATAGTATAATACAGATCATAGATACTGAACTGTACTTAGTATTATAGTATACTACAGATCATAGATACTGTACTGTACTTAGTATTATAGTATACTACAGATCATAGATACTGAACTGTACTTAGTATTATAGTATACTACAGATCATAGATACTGAACTGTACTTAGTATTATAGTATACTACAGATCATAGATACTGTACTGTACTTAGTATTATAGTATACTACAGATCATAGATACTGTACTGTACTTAGTATTATAGTGTACTACAGATCGTGGATACTGTACTGTACTTAGTATTATAGTATACTACAGATCATAGATACTGTACTGTACTTAGTATTATAGTATAATACAGATCATAGATACTGAACTGTACTTAGTATTATAGTATACTACAGATCATAGATACTGTACTGTACTTAGTATTATAGTATACTACAGATCATAGATACTGAACTGTACTTAGTATTATAGTATACTACAGATCATAGATACTGAACTGTACTTAGTATTATAGTATACTACAGATCATAGATACTGTACTGTACTTAGTATTATAGTATACTACAGATCATAGATACTGTACTGTACTTAGTATTATAGTATACTACAGATCATAGATACTGTACTTAGTATTATAGTGTACTACAGATCGTGGATACTGTACTGTACTTAGTATTATAGTATACTACAGATCATAGATACTGTACTGTACTTAGTATTATAGTATACTACAGATCATACATACTGCACTGTACTTAGTATTATAGTATAATACAGATCGTGGATACTGTACCGTACATAGTAATATAGTATAATTCAGGTCATAGATACTGTACTGTACTTAGTATTATAATATCATACAGATCGTCGATACTGTACTGTACTTAGTATTATAGTATAATACAGATCGTCGATACTGTACTATACATAGTATTATAGTATAATACAGATCGTGGATACTGTACTATACTTAGTATTATAGTATATTACAGATCATAGATACTGTACTGTACTTAGTATTATAGTATACTACAGATCATAGATACTGTACTGTATTTGGTATTATAGTATACTATAAATCATAGATACTGTACTGTACTTAATATTATAGGATACTACACATCTCGGATACTGTACTCTACTTAGTATTATAGTATACTACAGATCATAGATACTGAACTGTACTTAGTATTATAATATAATACAGATCATGGATACTGTACTATACTTAGTATTGTAGTATAATACAGATCGTGGATACTGTACTGTACTTAGTATTATAGTATAATACAGATCGTGGATACTGTACTGTACATAGTAATATAGTATAATTCAGGTTATAGATACTGTACTGTACTTAGTATTATAATATCATACAGATCGTCGATACTGTACTGTACTTAGTATTATAGTATAATACAGATCGTCGATACTGTACTATACATAGTATTATAGTATAATACAGATCGTGGATACTGTACTATACTTAGTATTATAGTATATTACAGATCATACATACTGTACTGTACTTAGTATTATAGTATACTACAGATCATAGATACTGTACTGTATTTGGTATTATAGTATAATACAGATCGTGGATACTGTACTGTACTTAGTATTATAGTATATTACAGATCATACATACTGTACTGTACTTAGTATTATAGTATACTACAGATCATAGATACTGTACTGTATTTGGTATTATAGTATAATACAGATCGTGGATACTGTACTGTACTTAGTATTATAGTGTACTACAGATCATAGATACTGTACTGTACTTAGTAATATCGTATAATACAGATCATGGATACTGTACTATACTTAGTATTGTAGTATAATACAGATCGTGGATACTGTACTGTACTTAGTATTATCGTATACTGCAGATCTTAGATACTGTACTGTACTTAGTAGTACAGTATACTATAAATCATAGATACTGTACTGTACTTAGTATTATAGTATACTAGAGATCACAGATACTGTACTTAGTATTATAGTATACTAGAGATCACAGATACTGTACTTAGTATTATAGTATAATACATATCATAGATACTGTACTTAGTATTATAGTATACTAGAGATCATAGATACTGTACTTAGTATTATAATATAATACATATCATAGATACTGTACTTAGTATTATAGTATACTAGAGATCATTGATACTGTACTTAGTATTATAGTATAATACATATCATAGATACTGTACTTAGTATTATAGTATACTACAGATCATAGATACTGTACTGTACTTAGTAGTATAGTATACTACAGATCATAGATACTGTACTGTACTTAGTATTATAGAATACTATAAATCATAAATACTGTACTCTACTTAATATTATAGGATACTACATGTCTCGGATACTGTACTGTACTTAGTATTATAGTATACTAGAGATCATAGATACTGTACTTAGTATTATAGTACAATACATATCATAGATACTGTACTTAGTATTATAGTATACTACAGATCATAAATACTGTACTCTACTTAATATTATAGGATACTACATGTCTCGGATACTGTACTGTACTTAGTATTATAGTATACTAGAGATCATAGATACTGTACTTAGTATTATAGTATAATACATATCATAGATACTGTACTTAGTATTATAGTATACTACAGATCATAGATACAGTATACATATTATAGTATACTTTGCGATTCCACTACTTTGTACATTATCTCTATTAAATACAGGTTGTAATTAGAAAATGTAACATTTGTAAAAGTGAAAAACATGAACATTATTCAGTATTTATTTTTGCCAACATACATGTTGATTAAGATTTGTTTTTTAGTTAAGGTTTAAATAATAATCCCTATGGGTCATCGAGAAATCTACATAAAATCGTATTTGATAAGCAATTCTGTTTAGAAAGTTCTGTGCTAGAATTATCAATCAATCTGCCTCTTCTCTCGGAAAATTATATTGTAAAATACGACAAGGGAAATCTTAAGCTTATATGTCAATTATATTTCACTGTATTATGAACAGGAGTACACTGCATTGTACTACATGTATATTACACATGACCCTGAACAATAAACAATTAAACTCCATTATATTTCACTGTATTATGAACAGGAGTACACTGCATTGTACTACATGTATATTACACATGACCCTGAACAATAAACAATTAAACTCCATTATATTTCACTGTATTATGAACAGGAGTACACTGCATTGTACTACATGTATATTACACATGACCCTGTACAATATACAATTAAACTCCATTATGCTCCTCAATTGCACAGCGGCGTCTCTGCGGACTTACAACGTTAGAAACCGAGTTTCGATACCCGTGATCGGCAGAGCACAGATGACCCATTGTGTAGCTTTGTGCTTAATTCAAAAAGAACTTCGTGGAATTCTAGATGTAAAATTTGGTTGGACTTATACCATACCAATTTGCACCGTCACTCGTAAAGTTTAAAGAATTTATAAATTTTAAACGATATTTGAATTAAAATAATATAGAAATGTTAAGAATCTTGAGATATTTGATTTTTGGAGATATTTCCAGATCATTATCTGTGTGTTGCGGCCCAAATATTACCTGCTCCAGTTTTAAACTGATGGAACGACTCAGGAGCAGCACGTGGTGAAAAAGAGTTATTCTTCATGAGTGATTTTTAAAGTGCTGGTTTATACAGTATTGAACTTTTATGTTATGAATTGCTGAAGGTTATTAATATTGTGATATTTACTTATATTGTAATAAAATACTTTAATTTGTAAATATTGTTACGTTTACATATATTGTGATAACAAACTCTACTTTGTTAATATTGTCATATCTACGTATATCGTTTTAAAATGTTGTAATTTATTAATATTGTTATATTTTCGTATATTGTAATAACATACTCTAATTTGTTAATATTGTTGTATTTACGCATATCGTAACGAAATGTTGTAATTTATTAATATTGTTATATTTTCGTACAATGTTTTGAAATGCTCTAATTTATTAATAATGTTATATTTACGTACAATGTTTTGAAATGTTGTAATTTATTAATATTGTTATATTTACGTACAATGTTTTGAAATGCTCTAATTTATTAATAATGTTATATTTACGTACAATGTTTGAAATGTTGTAATTTATTAATATTGTTATATTTACGTACAATGTTTGAAATGTTGTAATTTATTAATATTGTTATATTTACGTACAATGTTTTGAAATGTTGTAATTTATTAATATTGTTATATATACGTACAATATTTTGAAATGCTCTAATTTATTAATATTGTTATATTTACGTACAATATTTTGAAATGCTCTAATTTATTAATATTATTATTATTATTATTCAATTTGCATTAACTGTAACTGTTTAAATAATGATATGCAGTTATGGGTAAAATATCAGCTCAGAAGAATTTTCTAGTTGCGTACATACACACACTGTATAACCAATTTCAGGTAAAGAATTTCAAAACGATACGTTGTATTCCAAAGCTTGGGGGCGGCAGAGCCAGGTGGTTAAGGCACTCGACTCGTTATCTGAGAGTCATGGGTTCGAGTCCCCGTCACACCAAACGTGCTCGCCCTTTCAATCGTGGGGGCCCTGTAAGTGACGGTCAATCCCACTATTCGTTGGTAAAAGAGTAGCCCAGAATTTAGAGGTAGTAGTGATGACTAGCTGCCCTCCCTCTGGTCTTACACTGCTAAATTAGGGACGGGTAACGCAGATAGCCCTCGAGTAGTTTTGCGTGAACTTCAAAACAAAACAAACAAAATCGAAGCGTGGAAAAGATGAAATAAATAAATAAACACTATTTAAATATTAGGTGATCTTAGTTAGAGTATAAATATTACTCAAACTGTTTGCTTTACCACTTATGTCAGTACATATGGCATTTACTCCGCCGTAAAGGGAGATGAGAAAGACCAGATCCGCGTTCGTCTTTTGTCGACTGTAGACTTTGACAGTTTTAGAGACGCCATCTTCGGACGTATCCACACGCACTAGATGTTTGTTTATCCAGCTCAAGGTGTGTTGACTCCTATTAGCGACACGTTGCACCTGGTCTCGAGCAAATGTCACCGTCTCCCAGTGATTTGTGAGGAGAGCGAGGGACAGGCAGGCCGTCGCCGCCGCGGTGAACACCAGTGTGGCACCGTTGAAAATGCATGTGAAGGAAAAACACGAGCCCCGATGTTGTTTTCGTTTGGAGCTATTTTCCATTTCCAACTGTCCCAAGTTCGCGGTGCCAACTTGTCGACACTCGGAACTCTTAGGAAATAGAACAGGTCTTTCTCGCTTGATGAGATATCGAACCAAGTCCATACGGAACACAAATACGTTTACATTCAGAACTGTGTTTTATGAAAAGGTAAAGGACACCTACAGTGCTTGATTCGCCTAACAATAAAAGACGAAACTTACAAGTTAAATTATTCAAATCTTTTGTGATTCAACTGCACACGCACACACACACAACTTATTCTAGTCGAGACTTTCACTTCCAGCAGAGTCGCGGATGTGTGTATGCGCAGATTACGCGCGTGCTAGCTGCGAAACCTTGTAACAGATAAGCAGAACGAGGCTGTATTTAATACATTCTTATCTAAGATACAAGCTATGTCATTATGTCTGCGAGATATGCGACTTGAAATATAAACTCATTTCGTGAATAAAAGTTACCATACCAAGGATCCCTTTGCAAGTTTAATAGACTTCTGCGTTTTTTGTCTTCATAAAGGTTAAAGGTGACCAATGTCCAGTACAGTGAAAGAACTTTGGAGTATGCTCTTAACAAGGGGAAATCGATAAACATAATAAAAGAAGTTTATTATTATATAGGTACTTAATTATATCATAGACATACTTATGCTATATAGATACTTTATGTTATATACATACTTTATTTTATTATACAGATACTTTAATTATGTTATATGCATACTTAATTATGCTATATAGATATTTAATTATATTATACACATACTTTATTATGTTATCTAACTACTTTATTGTGTTATATAAGTACTGTATGTTATATAAATATTTTATTATGCTATACAAATACTTTATTGTTATATACATACTTTATTATGTTATATAAATACTTTATGTTATATAAATACTTTATTATGTTATATAAATATTTTATTATGTTACATAAATACTTTATGTTATATAGATACTTAATTAAGTTTTATAGATATTTAATTATACCGTTGATCAGTCATATCTTAGATAAAAATTCAAATTTAAAAAGTGACTTTACAGAATATAAACATTAAGAGCAAACTAAAAACCATCTTTGCCAACGGCTGATAGAAGTAACATCTAACACCTGGACAATCGGTATTCTTTTCTGTTGTTGGAAATTGAAGCCAAATCAATGCGTGAAGTCTTTTCGCAGAAACGTATGCCTTTGCATGTTATCACGTAAAGGGTTGTCACGCTGTGTCGTAAATACGAAATTGACCAGGTTCCGGCCGTACTACACCACTGACAGTTCATCGAAGAACGGGTCGTTCAGGTTGAAAACACCACATGCTGCAGTTTCACGACTAACACAAAATGTAATTCTTCCCTCGTTCAGTGTGCACGAGACAACATATTAACTAAAGTTCCTGTAGTTCGATTGTATAGTCATAATCAATTAATTATTTTCAGAAATGTACATGAAAGAAGAATGGATCACCAGCTTTATCTGCGGCTGTATTAAAGTTGTTGATAGATAGAAAGAACGACAAGTTAAATTAATACGTCTATGTGCTTACACATTTCTGTTTGTAGTTTTTTTATTAATTTCGCGCAAAGCAAACGAGGGCTATCTGCGCTAGCCGTCCGTAATTTAGCAGAGTAAGACTAAAGGGAAGGCAGCTAGTCATCACCACCCATCGCCAACTCTTGAGGATACTCTTTTACCAACGAATAATGGGATTGACCGTCCATTATAACGCCCCCACGACTGAAATGGCGAGCATATTCGGTGTGAGGGGGATTCGAACCCGCGACCCTCGGATTAGGAATCTAGTGCCTTAACCACCTGGCCATGCCGGGCACGTACATTTCTGTAACACGATTATTTAAATATGAAATAAATGTTTCTTTAATTAAGAGACTACAGCTTCCATCAAAACGTGTAAAATAGAAGTGAACAGATGGTTTCTTCATCATAAGACTTAATATATATAAACAAATAAACCTGCAAGTATCCAACATTATAACGTGATATAAAACATAAAATTACACATATATAGATATTCCATATCTAGCCATCCATCCAAAGAGTCAGTGAAATTTTCATGCTAAATATCAGGTTTAAAACCCGCTGTCTGCAAAGTACAGGTAGTCAGTTTGGTAGCTTTGAGCTTAACAATAAACAAAGAAACCTTAACTTGCTTTCGTGGTGTCAGCTATAAAATATTAAATACAGCGATGGCCAATAGGAACGCCTTTAACAATAGCGGCACGGTTCTTATGTCTAACTCATAACCAATGTATTTAACTGTTTCGTTTGCACGCTAGGTATTCAAATACGTGGTATATATTTGTAAGTAATTAATTATTTTTTACTTTTATTATAATTATATATGTACATCATACATCAAAGTTATCAAAATACACATTTTTCAATTTTTTATATACGTCGTTCAAATGTAAATTCTAGCCTTGTTGCAAAACCAAAGAACTAATGCTTTGTGGGGCTCTTCCATTGAATACTATTAGTTCTTATAAAACTTGTTCCTCGTCAATCTAGTTTGAATATCTATTACGACGTTAGGATTCTAAGTAATTAGGTAGGGTTAACATATGCTTATAGAATAACATATCAGACTGTCTATCACATCTTTTTATAGCTGAAGAAATTGATGCCATATATAGCTCGTGCATAAACTACCAAAGATCACGTAAAGATCCAATTTATAATGAAGAGATCGAATAACAGAATAAGGGAAGAACACGATAATCTATTTATGTAAAGCCAAATTACCCAAGCATCACATTAGGAGTTTGAACATTCTTAGGTTTTACATAGTATGTTACTTTTTTCAAGGCTATAAGGTACGTTAACAGTAAAAAAAAATTACATTGACTTCAGCCTGTCTGTTATACCTATTACAAAGGATATCACGCGACCTGTTTACACCAGGCTACAGCACCCAACTATCAGTTCGGACTTTTAGAATCATCCTCATGTATTGAAACTGACGTCATGGATGTTAAGATGATCAGTCTTCATTCTTTTGTTTCTGAGGTTACCTTAATGTGTTAACTTTATTTTCAATGAAAGACGATATCTCGTAAGCTTAAAACAGCTCATAACAATAAGCTAGAAGTACTTCAGCATGGCTCCCCGAAAATGTTCTGTTTCAAGAATACATAAAACCAAAATTAAAAGTAACAAATATTTCCTCCTTTTGAATGTCATATTTCTTGCTCTGTTCAGCTTACATATAAAAGTCGTGGCAGTTATCACGTTGTATTTTATAAATAACGTTGGTGTGGTGTTTGTCAGTGTAGTTTTTACATAGTATAGACCTCAATCTTGTGCCTGGTTTTTGAGTAAATTTGGTATTAACTGGAATGTCGTATATGATATAAAATTATGTATTCAAACATCTAACACCGCCCTCTACATTCCGACACTCAGTTACACAACTCCTTTTAAACATATGGTCAGCTTTCGGTCATCGTCAAGTTCACAAAGATAAAAGGTAACTAAACATTCTCAACCCAAACGACCCGTTTTTACAGGGTGCATAATTATCTCGTGACGTGAGCACGTCTTAATGATGTCACTAAAAGCGTCCCTTATGTGACGTCATTTTAATGTCTGTTTTTTTTATTTCGCGCAAAGCTACTCGAGAGCTATCTGCGCTAGCCGTCCCTAATTTAGCAGTGTAAGACTAGAGGGAAGGCAGCTAGTCATCACCACCCACCGTCAACTCTTGTGCTACTCTTTTACCAACGAATAGTGGGATTGACTGTCACATTATAACACCCTCACGGCTGAAAGGGCATATTTGAATAAAGCAAGATAAAGTAAAACATGTTAGGAAGGCATGGAATGAACCTGTGGTTTGCAAGCTCGACTCACAATATGAGGGTCGCGGGGTCGAATCCGTGTACCACTAAACGTGCTTGCCCTTTTA
This sequence comes from Tachypleus tridentatus, assembly GCF_004210375.1. Classification (NCBI taxonomy): domain Eukaryota; kingdom Metazoa; phylum Arthropoda; class Merostomata; order Xiphosura; family Limulidae; genus Tachypleus; species Tachypleus tridentatus. The sequence goes on from NC_134833.1 coordinate 12,251,071, forward strand.
GCCATAAGGCCAGCATAATTTGAGAGAAAAATTCCACTATTCGTTAGTAAAAGAGTAGCCCAAACTTTGGCCGTGGGTAGTGTTAACTAACTCGAGTCATTCTCCGCTAAACCAGGACGGGTAGTGCAGATATCCCTCGTGTAGCTTTGCGCGAAATTCAAACCAAATTGTTTGTAAAAAATACGATTCTTTTGGAGGAAGAGGTCTGGTGTACCCGACCCTCCTGGGTATTCCACATAATTACCCAAATACCAACACAGAGAAAGCTACGATTCTTTAAATTATTGTATTCTTGGAACACATATAAACTTTCGTTGTGTAAATAAAATATGTTCAGGATTAAGGGTTAGGATTTTCAGTTGGATCGTAGAAAAATATTTTGCGAAACATTAAATTATGCAAGAGGCAGAATGGAAGTAAAAATTATATATACATATTAATAATTCTTGTATATAACGTAGAAGTGACTGGAAGCAGATATATTTTTAATTAGTTCAAGGAAAAACGATATTTCGAAAAATTGAAAAAAATCCCTACGTTATAAACAGCGTAGAAAAACGAATGTGCTAGCCTGAGAAAAACGGAAATGTGAATATGCTTTCCTACATTTTACGATGAGTTACAACGCACTAAATCACTCAATTTATAGCGAAAGAAGCTGGAAAGTACTGTCATTTGTGAGCATGCGTGATTAGGAAAGTGATGGGTTATTTGGCATATTAACGTTACTCACCGATAATTCGTAGGTGACCTCATAATGTTCCGATGAATTGATAGGTAAAACTATAAGCCATAGATTAAACCTAACATTACATTTCTGTTTATGCCACTAACGTTTAATAAAGATCCCAATTCGAACGACTTGGGACTAGTAACGTTATAAACTGTGTTTTGATATACGTGGCTGAACATAACACACATTTCCAAAGTTGTGTGTTGAGGATCAATAAACAAATAAAGTATAGTTATAAACGAATGCTATTCTAGACTGTTCTGGTTAATAATGAAATTGAAAGTGTGAAATGTGAATATCTGAGATTAACTTGCTTACAGCTGGTTACAGTACTTAGAAGTGTGTGGATTGTTTAGTTAGGGACTTTGTGAGGTTGTCACATGAGCTTGGAAATGGAGGTTAATTGAACATTGTATGTTTGTTTTGAATTTCACACAGAGCTACATGAGGGCTATCTGCGCTAGTCGTCCGTAATTTTGCAGTGTAGGAATAGAAGGAAAGAAGGAAGCTATTCATCATCACCTATCTCCAACTCTTTTACAAAACAATGGTGGGATTAACCGTCACATTATAACTCCACCATGGCTGTGAAGGCGAGCATGTTTAGTGTGACGGGGATTCAAATCCGCGATCCTCGGTTGCAAGTCAAGTGTCTCAACCACCTGGCCGTGCCGGGCCATTTTTATAATTACCCAACTTTTACTCTGTATCTTAATAATGTGTTTGTATGTGTTCACTTAATTCATTGTTGGTTTATGGAATTACTCATGGTTTATTCTATATCTTAATAATGTGTTTGTAAGTGTACACTTAATTCATTGTTGGTTTATGGAATTACTCATGGTTTATTATATATCTTAATAATGTGTTTGTAAGTGTACACTTAATTCATTGTTGGTTTATAGAATTACTCATGGTTTATTCTATATTTTAATAATGTGTTTGTAAGTGTACACTTAATTCATTGTTCGTTTATATAATTATTCATGGTTTATTATATATCTTAATAATGTGTTTGTAAGTGTACACTTAATTCATTGTTGGTTTATAGAATTACTCATGGTTTATTATATATACTCTTCAAAAAAAGAAACGCAAAAGGCAAAATATGAGACAAATTGTTAACAAGTTTATTCCGGGTAGTTCTGTATGACATGTGTGAAACTTTGCAGATTCACTGCTGAACATCCAAAGTCTGCAAAGGTGAAGTCCACGCTCACTAGGTGAAGTTTAACGTCACTCAACGTCAATAACGGCTTGGCATCTCCTGCCCATGGAAGCGATGAGATGACGAATCACATCCTGTGGAATGGCTGTCCAGACATCGATCCAACTCGTCCCAAAGATGTTCGATGGGGCTAAAATCTGGTGATCTGGAGGGCCATGGAAGAACGTTGATCTTGTGGTGTCTCAAGAAGACAGTTGTGAGTCGGGCTGTGTGAGGACGGGCGTTGTCATGTTGAAAAACGTCGTTGACGTTCACCATGATGGGTTGCACATGGGTCCTAAGAATCTCGTAGACGGTTGTGTACGATCTGATCGGAAATCCTACGCAGCCCTGGTATGGATGAAGCAGTAGACGTCGCAGTGATGGTCCTATCCGATGTTGCGATCTTGTGCGGGCGTGGTCACACGAGGTATGCCAGATCGTGGACGGTCACGAGTTGATCAATGTTGTTGGTGACGGTTCCATAGCGTTGTGATGGTGCTTGGGTGGACATTCACAGCTCTGGCAACATCTGATCGAGATTCGCCTGCTTCCAAGCGACCAAATGCGTTGTTGCGTTGTGCTTCAGTCAGTCTTGGCGTAACTGTATTGCGTGTCGGTGGCTTAACACTGAGCTATGGAAACCGAGAATCCGTCACTTTTATAGCGATTTCGCACATGTCGCACTTGCAGAACATGCAGATCTCTCAAACAAATTTATTGGACACGAATTCGTTTTGGCGAAAAATCCGATCTTTTCCTCCGTTTTCAAAGTGCACATCATTTATTGTCATTTTGGTCTGACAATCAGTGCCTTATCACGTGTAACATCACATACTCTGAGCTTGTAACGTTATTACATATATTTCTCTTTAAAATAACAAAAATATCCCTTTTGCGTTTCTTATTTTGAAGAGTACATTTTAATAATGTGTTTGTAAATGTACACTTAATTCATTGTTGGTTTATAAAATTACTCATAATTTATTCTATATCTTAATAATGGGTTTGTAAGTGTTCACTTAATTCATGATTAGTTTATAAAATTACTCATAGTTTATTCTATATCTTAATAATGTGTTTGTAAGTGTACACTTAATTAATTGTTATATAGAATTACTCATGGTTTATTCTATATCTTAATAAATTGTCTGCAAGTGTACACTTAATTTATTGTTCGTTTATAGAATTACTCATAGTTTATTTTATCTCTTAATAATGTGTTTGTAAGTGTAAACGTAATTCATTGTTGGTTTATAGAATTACTCATGGTTTATTCTATATCTTAATAATGTGTTTGTAAGTATACACTTAATTCACTGTTTGTTTACAAAATTACTTATAGTTCATTCTAAATATTAATAATGTGTTTGTAAGTGTACGCTTAATTCATCGTTGGTTTATAAAATTACTCATGGTTTATACTATATCTTAATAATGTGTAAGTGTTCACTTAATTCATTGTTGGTTTATAGAATTACTCATGGTTTATCCTATATCTTAATAATGTGTTTGTAAGTGTATGCTTAATTGATGGTTGGTTTATGAAATTATTAATAGTTTATTCGTGTTTATAATGTGTATTTAATTCTACACTTAATTCATTGTTGGTTTAGAGAATTACTCATGGTTTATTCTAAATTTTAATAATGTGTCTGTAAGTGTACATTTAATTCATTGTTGATTTATGGAATTACTCTTGGTTTATTCTATATCTTAATATTGTGTTTGTAAGTGTACACTTAATTCATTGTTGGTTTATGGAATTACTCATGCTTTATTCTATATCTTAATAATGTGTTTGTAAGTGTACACTTAATTCATTGTTGGTTTATGGAATTACTCATGGTTTATTCTATATCTTAATAATGTGTCTGTAAGTGTACACTAAATTCATTGTTCGTTTATGGAATTACTCATGGTTTATTCTATATCTTAATAATGTGTCTGTAAGTGTACACTAAATTCATTGTTCGTTTATAGAATTACTCATGGTTTATTCTATATCTTAACAATGTGTTTGTAAGTGTAAACGTAATTCATTGTTGGTTTATAGAATTACTCATGGTTTATTCTATATCTTAATAATGTGTTTGTAAGTGTACACTTAATTCATTGTTCGTTTATGGAATTACTCGTGGTTTATTCTATATCTTAATAATGTGTTTGTAAGTGTACACTTAATTAATTGTTATATAGAATTACTCATGGTTTATTCTATATCTTAATAAATTGTCTGCAGGTGTACACTTAATTTATTGTTCGTTTATAGAATTACTCATAGTTTATTTTATCTCTTAATAATGTGTTTGTAAGTGTAAACGTAATTCATTGTTGGTTTATAGAATTACTCATGGTTTATTCTATATCTTAATAATGTGTTTGTAAGTATACACTTAATTCACTCTTTGTTTACAAAATTACTTATAGTTCATTCTAAATATTAATAATGTGTTTGTAAGTGTACGCTTAATTCATCGTTGGTTTATAAAATTACTCATGGTTTATTTTATATTTTAATAATGTGTTTGTAAGTATACACTTAATTCATTGTTTGTTTACAAAATTACTTATAGTTCATTCTAAATATTAATAATCTGTTTGTAAGTGTACGCTTAATTCATCGTTGGTTTATAAAATTACTCATGGTTTACACTATATCTTAATAATGTGTAAGTGTTCACTTAATTCATTGTTGGTTTATAGAATTACTCATAGTTTATTCTATATCTTAATAATGTGTAAGTGTTCACTTAATTCATTGTTGGTTTATAGAATTACTCATGGTTTATTCTATATCTTAATAATGTGTTTGTAAGTGTATGCTTAATTGATGGTTGTTTTATGAAATTATTAATAGTTTATTCGTGTTTATAATGTGTATTTAATTTTACATTTGATTCATTGTTGGTTTAGAGAATTACTCATGGTTTATTCTATATTTTAATAATGTGTCTGTAAGTGTACATTTAATTCATTGTTGGTTTATGGAATTACTCATGGTTTATTCTATATCTTAATAATGTGTCTGTAAGTGTACACTTATTTCATTGTTGGTTTATGGAATTACTCATGGTTTATTCTATATCTTAATTATGTGTTTGTAAGTCTACACTTAATTCATTGTTGGTTTATGGAATTACTCATGGTTTATTCTATATCTTAATAATGTGTTTGTAAGTCTACACTTAATTCATTGTTGGTTTATGGAATTACTCGTGGTTTATTCTATATCTTAATCATGTGTTTGTAAGTGTGCACTTAATTAATTGTTATATAGAATTACTCATGGTTTATTCTATATCTTAATAAATTGTCTGCAAGTGTACACTTAATTTATTGTTCGTTTATAGAATTACTCATAGTTTATTTTATCTCTTAATAATGTGTTTGTAAGTGTAAACGTAATTCACTGTTTGTTTACAAAATTACTTATAGTTCATTCTAAATATTAATAATGTGTTTATAAGTGTACGCTTAATTCATCGTTGGTTTATAAAATTACTCATGGTTTATTTTATATTTTAATAATGTGTTTGTAAGTATACACTTAATTCATTGTTTGTTTACAAAATTACTTATAGTTCATTCTAAATATTAATAATCTGTTTGTAAGTGTACGCTTAATTCATCGTTGGTTTATAAAATTACTCATGGTTTATACTATATCTTAATAATGTGTAAGTGTTCACTTAATTCATTGTTGGTTTATAGAATTACTCATAGTTTATTCTATATCTTAATAATGTGTAAGTGTTCACTTAATTCATTGTTGGTTTATAGAATTACTCATGGTTTATTCTATATCTTAATAATGTGTTTGTAAGTGTATGTGTAATTGATGGTTGTTTTATGAAATTATTAATAGTTTATTCGTGTTTATAATGTGTATTTAATTTTACACTTGATTCATTGTTGGTTTAGAGAATTACTCATGGTTTATTCTATATTTTAATAATGTGTCTGTAAGTGTACATTTAATTCATTGTTGGTTTATGGAATTACTCATGGTTTATTCTATATTTTAATAATGTGTCTGTAAGTGTACACATATTTCATTGTTGGTTTATGGAATTACTCATGGTTTATTCTATATCTTAATCATGTGTTTGTAAGTCTACACTTAATTCATTGTTGGTTTATGGAATTACTCATGGTTTATTCTATATCTTAATAATGTGTTTGTAAGTCTACACTTAATTCATTGTTGGTTTATGGAATTACTCATGGTTTATTCTATATCTTAATAATGTGTCTCTAAGTGTACACTTAGTTCATTGTTGGTTTATAGAATTACTCATGGTTTATTCTATATCTTAATATTGTGTTTGTAAGTGTACACTTAATTCATTGTTGGTTTATGGAATTACTCATGGTTTATTCTACATCTTAATATTGTGTTTGTAAGTGTACACTTAATTCATTGTTGGTTTATGGAATTACTCATGGTTTATTCTATATCTTAATAATGTGTTTGTAAGTGTACACTTAATTCATTGTTGGTTTATGGAATTACTCATGGTTTATTCTATATCTTAATAATGTGTTTGTAAGTCTACACTTAATTCATTGTTGGTTTATGGAATTACTCATGGTTTATTCTATATCTTAATAATGTGTCTGTAAGTGTACACTTAGTTCATTGTTGGTTTATAGAATTACTCATGGTTTATTCTATATCTTAATATTGTGTTTGTAAGTGTACACTTAATTCATTGTTGGTTTATGGAATTACTCATGGTTTATTCTATATCTTAATAATGTGTTTGTAAGTGTACACTTAATTAATTGTTGGTTTATGGAATTACTCATGGTTTGTTCTATATCTTAATAATGTGTTTCTAAGTGTACACTTAATTAATTGTTATATAGAATTACTCATGGTTTATTCTATATCTGAATAAATTGTCTGCAAGTGTACACTTAATTTATTGTTCGTTTATAGAATTACTCATAGTTTATTTTATCTCTTAATAATGTGTTTGTAAGTATACACTTAATTCACTGTTTGTTTACAAAATTACTTATAGTTCATTCTAAATATTAATAATGTGTTTGTAAGTGTACGCTTAATTCATCGTTGGTTTATAAAATTACTCATGGTTTATACTATATCTTAATAATGTGTAAGTGTTCACTTAATTCATTGTTGGTTTATAGAATTACTCATAGTTTATTCTATATCTTAATAATGTGTAAGTGTTCACTTAATTCATTGTTGGTTTATAGAATTACTCATGGTTTATTCTATATCTTAATAATGTGTTTGTAAGTGTATGCTTAATTGATGGTTGGTTTATGAAATTATTAATAGTTTATTCGTGTTTATAATGTGTATTTAATTCTACACATAATTCATTGTTGGTTTAGAGAATTACTCATGGTTTATTCTATATTTTAATAATGTGTCTGTAAGTGTACATTTAATTCATTGTTGGTTTATGGAATTACTCATGGTTTATTCTATATCTTAATAATGTGTCTGTAAGTGTACACTTGATTCATTGTTGATTTATGGAATTACTCATGGTTTATTCTATATCTTAATATTGTGTTTGTAAGTGTACACTTATTTCATTGTTGGTTTATGGAATTACTCATGGTTTATTCTATATCTTAATCATGTGTTTGTAAGTCTACACTTAATTCATTGTTGGTTTATGGAATTACTCATGGTTTATTCTATATCTTAATAATGTGTTTGTAAGTCTACACTTAATTCATTATTGGTTTATGGAATTACTCATGGTTTATTCTATATCTTAATAATGTGTCTGTAAGTGTACACTTAATTCACTGTTGGTTTATATAATTACTCATGGTTTATTCTATATCTTAATAATGTGTCTGTAAGTGTACACTTAATTCATTGTTGGTTTATGGAATTACTCATGGTTTATTCTATATCTTAATAATGTGTCTGTAAGTGTACACTTGATTCATTGTTGATTTATGGAATTACTCATGGTTTATTCTATATCTTAATATTGTGTTTGTAAGTGTACACTTAATTCATTGTTGGTTGATGGAATTACTCATGGTTTATTCTATATCTTAATAATGTGTTTGTAAGTATACACTTAATTCACTCTTTGTTTACAAAATTACTTATAGTTCATTCTAAATATTAATAATGTGTTTGTAAGTGTACGCTTAATTCATCGTTGGTTTATAAAATTACTCATGGTTTATTTTATATTTTAATAATGTGTTTGTAAGTATACACTTAATTCATTGTTTGTTTACAAAATTACTAATAGTTCATTCTAAATATTAATAATCTGTTTGTAAGTGTACGCTTAATTCATCGTTGGTTTATAAAATTACTCATGGTTTATACTATATCTTAATAATGTGTAATTGTTCACTTAATTCATTGTTGGTTTATAGAATTACTCATAGTTTATTCTATATCTTAATAATGTGTAAGTGTTCACTTAATTCATTGTTGGTTTATAGAATTACTCATGGTTTATCCTATATCTTAATAATGTGTTTGTAAGTGTATGCTTAATTGATGGTTGTTTTATGAAATTATTAATAGTTTATTCGTGTTTATAATGTGTATTTAATTTTACACTTGATTCATTGTTGGTTTAGAGAATTACTCATGGTTTATTCTACATCTTAATATTGTGTTTGTAAGTGTACACTTAATTCATTGTTGGTTTATGGAATTACTCATGGTTTATTCTATATCTTAATAATGTGTTTGTAAGTGTACACTTAATTCATTGTTGCTTTATGGAATTACTCATGGTTTATTCTATATCTTAATAATGTGTTTGTAAGTGTACACTTAATTAATTGTTGGTTTATAGAATTACTCATGGTTTATTCTATATCTTAATGATGTGTCTGTAAGTGTACATTTAATTCATTGTTGGTTTCCAGAATGATTCATGTTTATTCTATATTTTGTTAATACTTGTTCGTTTTTAAGTTAAGCACAAATCTACACAATGGGTTATCTGTGCTCTGCCCACTACGGGTATTGAAAACCGGTTTGTGGCATTGTGTATCTGTAAACATATTGCTGTGTCACTATGGGGTAGGGTAGCTTTAGTAATGTGTCTGTAAGTAAACAATTAATTCATTGTTGGTTTATAGAATCATATGAAACAATTAGTTTTTCTTGTTACGGTAAAACTGAACCGTTTACAAAAATACGATTTGAAAAAATCTACGGATTTACCACGCTAAAATCATGGGCCCGATTCCCCTCGGTGAGCTCAGCAGATTGCCTGATGTGGCTTTGTTATAATAAAACACACACACACCCAAAGGTAGAATATTATGTAAATTAGATTTTAAAATTATATTATTTACGATTAACAAATTAAGCATAATTTATAACCTTGTGAATTTAAAAAATGGTCAGCCATCCATATAAATAGCTTGAATTTATATGGTTAGGTATTATGATAAAAACAATTTTAACGTATATCTTAAACAAATAATATAATACGTAACTCGCATATTATGCGAATACAAACAAGGCAACCAAAACTTCAGAAGTCAGATTTCCTTTGTCACGACATTGGTTTCAATCACAGTAAAATACAGAAAAATATACGTTCGTATATATTTGCGGTTTGATGTTTTAATTGCACCGGTACATTATAATTCAACACGCCACACATAGCGATTCATAACACTTTGAAACACTCACTAAAAATAAACAATACTCAACTATATTCTTTAAGGAGGAAAAGAAAACGTCACTCACTTCATATAAACCCATCGCCAGCTATTGTTTGGCCGAAAGGTGGAATTTCATCTCACTCTTATTACACTGTTATGACCCCAATGTGCAGAATGTTTGTTTGTTTTCTTTTGTAGGGTAGCAGTAACAAGACGACAGGTCGGAATGCTGACCACTGACCATGCTTGGTACTATTAATATTCAGCGTTTAAAACAAAAATTACCAGAAACTGTTTCCGTTGGCACTTGACAGTTATTTCGTTATTATTATTTTATACAATCAACAGAAAATTAAGCAGTCATATCTATTTGTTTCTCATTACGTTTTTAGAAAACAACATTTATTAGAAACATTTACTGGCATAATAAAAACACTGATACTCTAACACGCCTTATGTTACATAAGTAAGACGTTTAAAAACCCTAACCCTAGTGACTGTTATAGATGGTTCGGCCAGGTGGATTAAGGCGTTCGACTCCCAGTCGTACCACACATGCTCGCCTTTTCAGTTGTGAGAGCGTTATATGTGACGGTCAATCCCACAATTCGATGGTAAAAGGGTAGTCCAAGACTTGACGATGGGTGGTGATGACCAACTGCTTTCCCTTTAGCCTTACACTGCTAAATTAGGGACAGAAAGCGCAGACAGCCCTCGTGTAGCTTTGCGCGAAATGCGAGAGCAAAACAAAAAAGGCAGCAGAATAACCACTCTACCACCAGCGGCGAAAATGTTCTGGTAAAATTACTTTAAAGTATAGATTAAAATTACCAATAAAGCTTTGAAATAATCTATAGTACCCATGTCGGCTTTAATTCTTCCAAATAAAATACAAAACTTCTGTTTGAATGAAATGTACTTCCATATAGCTAGTAGTAACCCGACCATTTTATCTATTTATTCACACACTTACCTAATGTACCTCATTTAATATGCATTCTAAGCATACATACTGAATGATCTGTTTGAACAAAAGTCACTCTCTGGTCGTAATTCAACCATTGTTGGTGATGTTCCACTCTCTGGTCACAATGCTACCTTTGTTGGTGATGTTCCACTCTCTGGTCACAATGCTACATTTGTTGGTGATGTTCCACTCTCTGTTCGTAATGCAACCTTTATTGGTGATGTTCCACTCTCTGTTCGTAATGCTACCTTTGTTGGTGATGTTCCACTCTCTGTTCGTAATGCTACCTTTGTTGGTGATGTTCCACTCTCTGTTCACAATGCTACCTTTGTTGGTGATGTTCCACTCTCTGTTCGTAATGCTACCTTTGTTGGTGATGTTCCACTCTCTGTTCGTAATGCAACCTTTATTGGTGATGTTCCACTCTCTGTTCATAATGCTACCTTTGTTGGTGATGTTCCACTCTCTGTTCGTAATGCTACCTTTGTTGGTGATGTTCCACTCTCTGGTCGTAATGCAACCATTGTTGGTGATGTTCCACTCTCTGGTCGTAATGCAACCATTGTTGGTGATGTTCCACTCTCTGGTCGTAATGCAACCATTGTTGGTGATGTTCCACTCTCTGTTCGTAATGGTACCTTTGTTGGTGATGTTCCACTCTCTGGTCGTAATGCAACCATTGTTGGTGATGTTCCACTCTCTGCTCGTAATGCAACCATTGTTGGTGATGTTCCACTCTCTGGTCGTAATGCTACCTTTATTTGTGATGTTCCACTCTCTGGTCGTAATGCTACCTTTGTTGGTGATGTTCCACTCTCTGGTCGTAATGCAACCATTGTTGGTGATGTTCCACTCTCTGGTCGTAATGCTACCTTTATTTGTGATGTTCCACTCTCTGGTCGTAATGCTACCTTTGTTGGTGAATTTCCACTTTGTTCGTAATGCTACCATTGTTGGTGATGTTCCACTCTCTGTTCGTAATGCTACCTTTGTTGGTGATGTTCCACTCTCTGTTCGTAATGCTACCTTTATTTGTGATGTTCCACTCTCTGATCGTAATGCTCCCTTTGTTGGTAATGTTCCACTCTCTGTTCACAATGCTACCTTTGATGGTGATGTTCCACTCTCTGTTCACAATGCTACCTTTGTTGGTGATGTTCCACTCTCTGTTCGTAATGCTACCTTTGTTGGTGATGTTCCACTCTCTGTTTGTAATGCTACCATTGTTGGTGATGTTCCACTCTCTGTTCGTAAAGCTACCTTTATTTGTGATGTTTCACTCTCTGGTCGTAATGCTACCTTTGTTGGTGATGTTCCACTCTCTGTTCACAATGCTACCTTTGTTGGTGATGTTCCACTCTCTGTTCACAATGCTACCTTTGTTGGTGATGTTCCACTCTCTGTTCGTAATGCTACCTTTGTTGGTGATGTTCCACTCTCTGTTCGTAAAGCTACCTTTATTTGTGATGTTTCACTCTCTGGTCGTAATGCTACCTTTGTTGGTAATGTTCCACTCTCTGTTCACAATGCTACCTTTGTTGGTGATGTTCCACTCTCTGTTCATAATGCTACCTTTGTTGGTGATGTTCCACTCTCTGGTCGTAATGCTACCTTTGTTGGTGATGTTCCACTCTCTGTTCACAATGCTACCTTTGTTGGTGATGTTTCACTCTCTGGTCGTAATGCTACCTTTGTTGGTAATGTTCCACTCTCTGTTCACAATGCTACCTTTGTTGGTGATGTTCCACTCTCTGTTCACAATGCTACCTTTGTTGGTGATGTTCCACTCTCTGTTCACAATGCTACCTTTGTTGGTGATGTTCCACTCTCTGTTCGTAATGCTGCCTTTGTTGGTGATGTTCCACTCTCTGTTCACAATGCTACCTTTGTTGGTGATGTTCCACTCTCTGTTCGTAATGCAACAATTGTTGGTGATGTTCCACTCTCTGTTCGTAATGCTACCTTTGTTGATGATGTTCCACTCTCTGGTCGTAATGCAACCATTGTTGATGATGTTCCACTCTCTGGTCGTAATGCAACCATTATTGGTGATGTTCCACTCTCTGGTCGTAATGCTACCTTTATTTGTGATGTTCCACTCTCTGTTCGTAATGCTGCCTTTGTTGGTGATGTTCCACCCTCTGGTCGTAATGCAACCATTGTTGGTGATGTTCCACTCTCTGGTCGTAATGCTACCATTATTTATGATGTTCCACTCTCTGGTCGTAATGCTACCTTTGTTGGTGATGTTCCACTTTCTGGTCGTAATGCTACCTTTGTTGGTGATGTTCCACTCTCTGTTCGTAATACAACCTTTGTTGGTGATGTTCCACTCTCTGTTCGTAATGCTACCTTTGTTGGTGATGTTCCACTCTCTGTTCGTAATGCTACCTTGGTTGGTGATGTTCCACTCTCTGTTCGTAATGCTACCTTTGTTTGTGATGTTCCACTCTCTGTTCGTAATGCTACCTTTGTTGGTGATGTTCCACTCTCTGTTCGTAATGCTACCTTTGTTTGTGATGTTCCACTCTCTGTTCGTAATGCTACCTTTGTTGGTGATGTTCCACTCTCTGTTTATATTGCTACCTTTGTTGGTGATGTTCCACTCTCTGTTCGTAATGCTACCTTTATTTGTGATGTTCCACTCTCTGGTCGTAATGCTACCTTTGTTGGTAATGTTCCACTCTCTGTTCACAATGCTACCTTTGTTGGTGATGTTCCACTCTCTGTTCACAATGCTACCTTTGTTGGTGATGTTCCACTCTCTGTTCGTAATGCTACCTTTGTTGGTGATGTTCCACTCTCTGTTCGTAATGCAACCATTGTTGGTGATGTTCCACTCTCTGGTCGTAATGCAACCATTGTTGGTGATGTTCCACTCTCTGTTCGTAATGCTACCTTTGTTGGTGATGTTCCACTCTCTGCTCGTAATGCTACCTTTGTTGGTGATGTTCCACTCTCTGTTCGTAATGCTACCTTTATTTGTGATGTTTCACTCTCTGGTCGTAATGCTACCTTTGTTGGTAATGTTCCACTCTCTGTTCACAATGCTACCTTTGTTGGTGATGTTCCACTCTCTGTTCATATTGCTACCTTTGTTGGTGATGTTCCACTCTCTGGTCGTAATGCTACCTTTGTTGGTGATGTTCCACTCTCTGTTCACAATGCTACCTTTGTTGGTGATGTTCCACTCTCTGTTCATATTGCTACCTTTGTTGGTGATGTTCCACTCTCTGTTCGTAATGCTACCTTTGTTGGTGATGTTCCACTCTCTGTTCACAATGCTACCTTTGTTGGTGATGTTCCACTCTCTGTTCGTAATGCTGCCTTTGTTGGTGATGTTCCACTCTCTGTTCACAATGCTACCTTTGTTGGTGATGTTCCACTCTCTGTTCGTAATGCAACCATTGTTGGTGATGTTCCACTCTCTGGTCGTAATGCAACCATTGTTGGTGATGTTCCACTCTCTGGTCGTAATGCAACCAATTGTTGGTGATGTTCCACTCTCTGTTCGTAATGCTACCTTTGTTGATGATGTTCCACTCTCTGGTCGTAATGCAACCATTGTTGGTGATGTTCCACTCTCTGGTCGTAATGCAACCATTGTTGGTGATGTTCCACTCTCTGGTCGTAATGCTACCTTTATTTGTGATGTTCCACTCTCTGTTCGTAATGCTACCTTTGTTGGTGATGTTCCACTCTCTGTTCGTAATGCTACCTTTGTTGGTGATGTTCCACTCTCTGGTCGTAATGCAACCATTGTTGGTGATGTTCCACTCTCTGGTCGTAATGCTACCTTTATTTGTGATGTTCCACTCTCTGGTCGTAATGCTACCTTTGTTGGTAATGTTCCACTTTCTGGTCGTAATGCTACCTTTGTTGGTGATGTTCCACTCTCTGTTCGTAATGCTACCTTTGTTGGTGATGTTCCACTCTCTGTTCGTAATGCTACCTTTGTTGGTGATGTTCCACTCTCTGTTCGTAATGCTACCTTTATTTGTGATGTTCCACTCTCTGTTCACAATGCTACCTTTGTTGGTGATGTTCCACTCTCTGTTTATATTGCTACCTTTGTTGGTGATGTTCCACTCTCAGTTCGTAATGCTACCTTTATTTGTGATGTTCCACTCTCTGTTCGTAATGCTACCTTTGTTGGTGATGTTCCACTCTCTGTTCGTAATGCTACCTTTATTTGTGATGTTTCACTCTCTGGTCGTAATGCTACCTTTGTTGGTAATGTTCCACTCTCTGTTCACAATGCTACCTTTGTTGGTGATGTTCCACTCTCTGTTCACAATGCTACCTTTGTTGGTGATGTTCCACTCTCTGTTCGTAATGCTACCTTTGTTGGTGATGTTCCACTCTCTGTTCGTAATGCAACCTTTGTTGGTGATGTTCCACTCTCTGGTCGTAATGCAACCATTGTTGGTGATGTTCCACTCTCTGGTCGTAATGCAACCATTGTTGGTGATGTTCCACTCTCTGTTCGTAATGCTACCTTTGTTGGTGATGTTCCACTCTCTGGTCGTAATGCAACCATTGTTGGTGATGTTCCACTCTCTGCTCGTAATGCAACCATTGTTGGTGATGTTCCACTCTCTGGTCGTAATGCTACCTTTATTTGTGATGTTCCACTCTCTGGTCGTAATGCTACCTTTGTTGGTGATGTTCCACTCTCTGTTCGTAATGCTACCTTTGTTGGTGATGTTCCACTCTCTGTTCGTAATGCTACCATTGTTGGTGATGTTCCACTCTCTGTTCGTAATGCTACCTTTGTTGGTGATGTTCCACTCTCTGTTCGTAATGCTACCTTTGTTGGTGATGTTCCACTCTCTGGTCGTAATGCTACCTTTGTTGGTGATGTTCCACTCTCTGTTCACAATGCTACCTTTGTTGGTGATGTTCCACTCTCTGTTCACAATGCTACCTTTGTTGGTGATGTTCCACTCTCTGTTCGTAATGCTACCTTTGTTGGTGATGTTCCACTCTCTGGTCGTAATGCAACCATTGTTGGTGATGTTCCACTCTCTGGTCGTAATGCAACCATTGTTGGTGATGTTCCACTCTCTGGTCGTAATGCAACCATTGTTGGTGATGTTCCACTCTCTGTTCGTAATGCTACCTTTGTTGGTGATGTTCCACTCTCTGGTCGTAATGCTACCTTTGTTGGTGATGTTCCACTCTCTGTTCGTAATGCTACCTTTGTTGGTGATGTTCCACTCTCTGTTCGTAATGCTACCTTTGTTTGTGATGTTCCACTCTCTGGTCGTAATGCTACCTTTGTTGGTGATGTTCCACTCTCTGTTCACAATGCTACCTTTGTTGGTGATGTTCCACTCTCTGTTCGTAATGCTACCTTTGTTGGTGATGTTCCACTCTCTGGTCGTAATGCTACCTTTGTTGGTGATGTTCCACTCTCTGTTCACAATGCTACCTTTGTTGGTGATGTTCCACTCTCTGTTCATATTGCTACCTTTGTTGGTGATGTTCCACTCTCTGTTCGTAATGCTACCTTTGTTGGTGATGTTCCACTCTCTGTTCGTAATGCTACCTTTGTTGGTGATGTTCCACTCTCTGTTCGTAATGCTACCTTTGTTGGTGATGTTCCACTCTCTGTTCACTCTCTGTTCGTAATGCTACCTTTGTTGGTGATGTTCCACTCTCTGTTCGTAATGCAACCATTGTTGGTGATGTTCCACTCTCTGGTCGTAATGCAACCATTGTTGGTGATGTTCCACTCTCTGGTCGTAATGCAACCTTTGTTGGTGATGTTCCACTCTCTGTTCGTAATGCTACCTTTGTTGGTGATGTTCCACTCTCTGGTCGTAATGCAACCTTTGTTGGTGATGTTCCACTCTCTGGTCGTAATGCTACCTTTGTTGGTGATGTTCCACTCTCTGGTCGTAATGCTACCTTTGTTGATGTTCCACTCTCTGGTCGTAATGCTACCTTTGTTGGTGATGTTCCACTCTCTGGTCGTAATGCTACCTTTGTTGGTGATGTTCCACTCTCTGTTCGTAATGCTACCTTTGTTGGTGATGTTCCACTCTCTGTTCGTAATGCTACCTTTGTTGGTGATGTTCCACTCTCTGTTCGTAATGCTACCTTTGTTTGTGATGTTCCACTCTCTGTTCGTAATGCTACCTTTGTTGGTGATGTTCCACTCTCTGTTTATATTGCTACCTTTGTTGGTGATGTTCCACTCTCAGTTCGTAATGCTACCTTTATTTGTGATGTTCCACTCTCTGTTCGTAATGCTACCTTTGTTGGTGATGTTCCACTCTCTGTTCGTAATGCTACCTTTATTTGTGATGTTCCACTCTCTGGTCGTAATGCTACCTTTGTTGGTGATGTTCCACTCTCTGTTCAAATGCTACCTTTGATGGTGATGTTCCACTCTCTGTTCACAATGCTACCTTTGTTGGTGATGTTCCACTCTCTGTTCGTAATGCTACCTTTGTTGGTGATGTTCCACTCTCTGGTCGTAATGCAACCATTGTTGGTGATGTTCCACTCTCTGGTCGTAATGCAACCATTGTTGGTGATGTTCCACTCTCTGGTCGTAATGCAACCATTGTTGGTGATGTTCCACTCTCTGTTCGTAATGCTACCTTTGTTGGTGATGTTCCACTCTCTGGTCGTAATGCAACCATTGTTGGTGATGTTCCACTCTCTGGTCGTAATGCAACCATTGTTGGTGATGTTCCACTCTCTGGTCGTAATGCTACCTTTGTTTGTGATGTTCCACTCTCTGGTCGTAATGCTACCTTTGTTGGTGATGTTCCACTCTCTGGTCGTAATGCAACCATTGTTGGTGATGTTCCACTCTCTGGTCGTAATGCTACCTTTGTTTGTGATGTTCCACTCTCTGGTCGTAATGCTACCTTTGTTGGTGATGTTCCACTCTCTGGTCGTAATGCTACCTTTGTTGGTGATGTTCCACTCTCTGTTCGTAATGCTACCTTTGTTGGTGATGTTCCACTCTCTGTTCGTAATGCTACCTTTGTTGGTGATGTTCCACTCTCTGTTCGTAATGCTACCTTTGTTTGTGATGTTCCACTCTCTGTTCGTAATGCTACCTTTGTTGGTGATGTTCCACTCTCTGTTCACAATGCTACCTTTGTTGGTGATGTTCCACTCTCTGTTCACAATGCTACCTTTGTTGGTGATGTTCCACTCTCTGTTCGTAATGCTACCTTTGTTGGTGATGTTCCACTCTCTGTTCGTAATGCTACCTTTGTTGGTGATGTTCCACTCTCTGTTCGTAATGCTACCTTTGTTTGTGATGTTTCACTCTCTCGTCGTAATGCTACCTTTGTTGGTAATGTTCCACTCTCTGTTCACAATGCTACCTTTGTTGGTGATGTTCCACTCTCTGTTCGTAATGCTACCTTTGTTGGTGATGTTCCACTCTCTGTTCGTAATGCTACCTTTGTTGGTGATGTTCCACTCTCTGTTCGTAATGCTACCTTTGTTTGTGATGTTCCACTCTCTGGTCGTAATGCTACCTTTGTTGGTGATGTTCCACTCTCTGTTCGTAATGCTACCTTTGTTGGTGATGTTCCACTCTCTGTTCATATTGCTACCTTTGTTGGTGATGTTCCACTCTCTGGTCGTAATGCTACCTTTGTTGGTAATGTTCCACTCTCTGTTCACAATGCTACCTTTGTTGGTGATGTTCCACTCTCTGTTCGTAATGCTACCTTTGTTGGTGATGTTCCACTCTCTGTTCGTAATGCTACCTTTGTTGGTGATGTTCCACTCTCTGTTCGTAATGCTACCTTTGTTGGTGATGTTCCACTCTCTGTTCGTAATGCTACCTTTGTTGGTGATGTTCCACTCTCTGTTCGTAATGCTACCTTTGTTGGTGATGTTCCACTCTCTGGTCGTAATGCAACCATTGTTGGTGATGTTCCACTCTCTGGTCGTAATGCTACCTTTGTTGGTGATGTTCCACTCTCTGGTCGTAATGCTACCTTTGTTGGTGATGTTCCACTCTCTGGTCGTAATGCTACCTTTGTTGGTGATGTTCCACTCTCTGTTCGTAATGCTACCTTTGTTGGTGATGTTCCACTCTCTGTTCGTAATGCTACCTTTGTTGGTGATGTTCCACTCTCTGTTCGTAATGCTACCTTTGTTGGTGATGTTCCACTCTCTGTTCGTAATGCTACCTTTGTTGGTGATGTTCCACTCTCTGTTCGTAATGCTACCTTTGTTGGTGATGTTCCACTCTCTGTTCGTAATGCTACCTTTGTTGGTGATGTTCCACTCTCTGGTCGTAATGCTACCTTTGTTGGTGATGTTCCACTCTCTGGTCGTAATGCTACCTTTGTTGGTGATGTTCCACTCTCTGTTCGTAATGCTACCTTTGTTGGTGATGTTCCACTCTCTGTTCGTAATGCTACCTTTGTTGGTGATGTTCCACTCTCTGTTCGTAATGCTACCTTTGTTGGTGATGTTCCACTCTCTGTTCGTAATGCTACCTTTGTTGGTGATGTTCCACTCTCTGTTCGTAATGCTACCTTTGTTGGTGATGTTCCACTCTCTGGTCGTAATGCTACCTTTGTTGGTGATGATGTTCCACTCTCTGGTCGTAATGCTACCATTTGTTGGTGATGTTCCACTCTCTGGTCGTAATGCTACCTTTGTTGGTGATGTTCCACTCTCTGTTCGTAATGCTACCTTTGTTGGTGATGTTCCACTCTCTGTTCGTAATGCTACCTTTGTTGGTGATGTTCCACTCTCTGTTCGTAATGCTACCTTTGTTGGTGATGTTCCACTCTCTGTCCGTAATGCTACCTTTGTTGGTGATGTTCCACTCTCTGTTCGTAATGCTACCTTTGTTGGTGATGTTCCACTCTCTGTTCGTAATGCTACCTTTGTTGGTGATGTTCCACTCTCTGTTCGTAATGCTACCTTTGTTGGTGATGTTCCACTCTCTGTTCGTAATGCTACCTTTGTTGGTGATGTTCCACTCTCTGGTCGTAATGCTACCTTTGTTGGTGATGTTCCACTCTCTGGTCGTAATGCAACCATTGTTGGTGATGTTCCACTCTCTGGTCGTAATGCTACCTTTGTTGGTGATGTTCCACTCTCTGTTCGTAATGCTACCTTTGTTGGTGATGTTCCACTCTCTGGTCGTAATGCAACCTTTGTTGGTGATGTTCCACTCTCTGGTCGTAATGCAACCATTGTTGGTGATGTTCCACTCTCTGGTCGTAATGCTACCTTTATTTGTGATGTTCCACTCTCTGTTCGTAATGCTACCTTTGTTGGTGATGTTCCACTCTCTGTTCGTAATGCTACCTTTGTTGGTGATGTTCCACTCTCTGGTCGTAATGCTACCTTTGTTGGTGATGTTCCACTCTCTGGTCGTAATGCTACCTTTGTTGGTGATGTTCCACTCTCTGTGTCGTAATGCTACCTTTGTTGGTGATGTTCCACTCTCTGTTCGTAATGCTACCTTTGTTGGTGATGTTCCACTCTCTGTTCGTAATGCTACCTTTGTTGGTGATGTTCCACTCTCTGTTCGTAATGCTACCTTTATTTGTGATGTTCCACTCTCTGGTCGTAATGCTACCTTTGTTGGTGATGTTCCACTCTCTGTTCGTAATGCTACCTTTGTTGGTGATGTTCCACTCTCTGTTCGTAATGCTACCTTTGTTGGTGATGTTCCACTCTCTGTTCGTAATGCTACCTTTGTTGGTGATGTTCCACTCTCTGTTCGTAATGCTACCTTTGTTGGTGATGTTCCACTCTCTGTTCATAATGCTACCTTTGTTGGTGATGTTCCACTCTCTGTTCGTAATGCTACCTTTGTTGGTGATGTTCCACTCTCTGTTCGTAATGCTACCTTTGTTGGTGATGTTCCACTCTCTGTTCGTAATGCTACCTTTGTTGGTGATGTTCCACTCTCTGTTCGTAATGCTACCTTTGTTGGTGATGTTCCACTCTCTGGTCGTAATGCTACCTTTGTTGGTGATGTTCCACTCTCTGGTCGTAATGCTTTGTTGGTGATGTTCCACCTCTTGTTGGTGATGTTCCACTCTCTGGTCGTAATGCTACCTTTGTTGGTGATGTTCCACTCTCTGTTCGTAATGCTACCTTTGTTGGTGATGTTCCACTCTCTGGTCGTAATGCAACCATTGTTGGTGATGTTCCACTCTCTGGTCGTAATGCTACCATTGTTGGTGATGTTCCACTCTCTGGTCGTAATGCTACCTGTTGGTGATGTTCCACTCTCTGTTCGTAATGCTACCTTTGTTGGTGATGTTCCACTCTCTGTTCGTAATGCTACCTTTGTTGGTGATGTTCCACTCTCTGGTCGTAATGCAACCATTGTTGGTGATGTTCCACTCTCTGGTCGTAATGCTACCTTTATTTGGTGATGTTCCACTCTCTGGTCGTAATGCTACCTTTGTTGGTGATGTTCCACTCTCTGTTCGTAATGCTACCTTTGTTGGTGATGTTCCACTCTCTGTTCGTAATGCTACCTTTGTTGGTGATGTTCCACTCTCTGTTCGTAATGCTACCTTTGTTGGTGATGTTCCACTCTCTGTTCGTAATGCTACCTTTGTTGGTGATGTTCCACTCTCTGTTCGTAATGCTACCTTTATTTGTGATGTTCCACTCTCTGTTCACAATGCTACCTTTGTTGGTGATGTTCCACTCTCTGTTCGTAATGCTACCTTTGTTGGTGATGTTCCACTCTCTGTTCGTAATGCTACCTTTGTTGTGATGTTCCACTCTCTGTTCGTAATGCTACCTTTGTTGGTGATGTTCCACTCTCTGTTCGTAATGCTACCTTTGTTGGTGATGTTCCACTCTCTTCGTAATGCTACACCACTCTCTGTTCGTAATGCTACCTTTGTTGGTGATGTTCCACTCTCTGTTCGTAATGCTACCTTTGTTGGTGATGTTCCACTCTCTGTTCGTAATGCTACCTTTGTTGGTGATGTTCCACTCTCTGTTCGTAATGCTACCTTTGTTGGTGATGTTCCACTCTCTGTTCGTAATGCTACCTTTGTTGGTGATGTTCCACTCTCTGGTCGTGCTACCTTTGTTGGTGATGCTCCACCTCTGTTGTTGGTGATGTTCCACTCTCTGGTCGTAATGCTACCTTTGTTGGTGATGTTCCACTCTCTGTTCGTAATGCTACCTTTGTTGGTGATGTTCCACTCTCTGTTCACAATGCTACCTTTGTTGGTGATGTTCCACTCTCTGTTCGTAATGCTACCTTTGTTGGTGATGTTCCACTCTCTGTTCGTAATGCTACCTTTGTTGGTGATGTTCCACTCTCTGTTCGTAATGCTACCTTTGTTGGTGATGTTCCACTCTCTGTTCGTAATGCTACCTTTGTTGGTGATGTTCCACTCTCTGTTCATGTAATGCTACCTTTGTTGGTGATGTTCCACTCTCTGTTCGTAATGCTACCTTTGTTGGTGATGTTCCACTCTCTGTTCGTAATGCTACCTTTGTTGGTGATGTTCCACTCTCTGGTCGTAATGCTACCTTTGTTGGTGATGTTCCACTCTCTGGTCGTAATGCAACCTTTGTTGGTGATGTTCCACTCTCTGTTCGTAATGCTACCTTTGTTGATGATGTTCCACTCTCTGGTCGTAATGCTACCTTTGTTGGTGATGTTCCACTCTCTGTTCGTAATGCTACCTTTGTTGGTGATGTTCCACTCTCTGGTCGTAATGCTACCTTTGTTGGTGATGTTCCACTCTCTGTTCGTAATGCTACCTTTGTTGGTGATGTTCCACTCTCTGGTCGTAATGCTACCTTTGTTGGTGATGTTCCACTCTCTGTTCGTAATGCTACCTTTGTTGGTGATGTTCCACTCTCTGGTCGTAATGCTACCTTTGTTGGTGATGTTCCACTCTCTGTTCGTAATGCTACCTTTGTTGGTGATGTTCCACTCTCTGTTCGTAATGCTACCTTTGTTGGTGATGTTCCACTCTCTGTTCGTAATGCTACCTTTGTTGGTGATGTTCCACTCTCTGTTCGTAATGCTACCTTTGTTGGTGATGTTCCACTCTCTGTTCGTAATGCTACCTTTGTTGGTGATGTTCCACTCTCTGTTCGTAATGCTACCTTTGTTGGTGATGTTCCACTCTCTGTTCGTAATGCTACCTTTGTTGGTGATGTTCCACTCTCTGTTCGTAATGCTACCTTTGTTGGTGATGTTCCACTCTCTGTTCGTAATGCTACCTTTGTTGGTGATGTTCCACTCTCTGTTCGTAATGCTACCTTTGTTGGTGATGTTCCACTCTCTGTTCGTAATACTACCTTTGTTGGTGATGTTCCACTCTCTGTTCGTAATGCTACCTTTGTTGGTGATGTTCCACTCTCTGTTCACAATGCTACCTTTGTTGGTGATGTTCCACTCTCTGTTCGTAATGCTACCTTTGTTGGTGATGTTCCACTCTCTGTTCGTAATGCTACCTTTGTTGGTGATGTTCCACTCTCTGTTCGTAATGCTACCTTTGTTGGTGATGTTCCACTCTCTGTTCGTGATGTTCCACTCTGCTACTACCTTTGTTGGTGATGTTCCACTCTCTGTTCGTAATGCTACCTTTGTTGGTGATGTTCCACTCTCTGTTCGTAATGCTACCTTTGTTGGTGATGTTCCACTCTCTGTTCGTAATGCTACCTTTGTTGGTGATGTTCCACTCTCTGTTCGTAATGCTACCTTTGTTGGTGATGTTCCACTCTCTGGTCGTAATGCTACCTTTGTTGGTGATGTTCCACTCTCTGGTCGTAATGCTACCTTTGTTGGTGATGTTCCACTCTCTGGTCGTAATGCTACCTTTGTTGGTGATGTTCCACTCTCTGTTCGTAATGCTACCTTTGTTGGTGATGTTCCACTCTCTGTTCGTAATGCTACCTTTGTTGGTGATGTTCCACTCTCTGTTCGTAATGCTACCTTTGTTGGTGATGTTCCACTCTCTGTTCGTAATGCTACCTTTGTTGGTGATGTTCCACTCTCTGGTCGTAATGCTACCTTTGTTGGTGATGTTCCACTCTCTGTTCGTAATGCTACCTTTGTTGGTGATGTTCCACTCTCTGTTCGTAATGCTACCTTTGTTGGTGATGTTCCACTCTCTGTTCGTAATGCTACCTTTGTTGGTGATGTTCCACTCTCTGTTCGTAATGCTACCTTTGTTGGTGATGTTCCTTTGTTGGTGATGTTCCACTCTCTGTTCGTAATGCTACCTTTGTTGGTGATGTTCCACTCTCTGTTCGTAATGCTACCTTTGTTGGTGATGTTCCACTCTCTGTTCGTAATGCTACCTTTGTTGGTGATGTTCCACTCTCTGTTCGTAATGCTACCTTTGTTGGTGATGTTCCACTCTCTGTTCGTAATGCTACCTTTGTTGGTGATGTTCCACTCTCTGTTCGTAATGCTACCTTTGTTGGTGATGTTCCACTCTCTGTTCGTAATGCTACCTTTGTTGGTGATGTTCCACTCTCTGGTCGTAATGCTACCTTTGTTGGTGATGTTCCACTCTCTGTTCGTAATGCTACCTTTGTTGGTGATGTTCCACTCTCTGTTCGTAATGCTACCTTTTGTTGGTGATGTTCCACTCTCTGTTCGTAATGCTACCTTTGTTGGTGATGTTCCACTCTCTGTTCGTAATGCTACCTTTGTTGGTGATGTTCCACTCTCTGTTCGTAATGCTACCTTTGTTGGTGATGTTCCACTCTCTGTCGTCGTAATGCTACCTTTGTTGGTGATGTTCCACTCTCTGTTCGTAATGCTACCTTTGTTGGTGATGTTCCACTCTCTGTTCGTAATGCTACCTTTGTTGGTGATGTTCCACTCTCTGTTCGTAATGCTACCTTTGTTGGTGATGTTCCACTCTCTGTTCGTAATGCTACCTTTTGTTGGTGATGTTCCACTCTCTGTTCGTAATGCTACCTTTGTTGGTGATGTTCCACTCTCTGTTCGTAATGCTACCTTTGTTGGTGATGTTCCACTCTCTGTTCGTAATGCTACCTTTGTTGGTGATGTTCCACTCTCTGTTCGTAATGCTACCTTTGTTGGTGATGTTCCACTCTCTGTTCGTAATGCTACCTTTGTTGGTGATGTTCCACTCTCTGTTCGTAATGCTACCTTTGTTGGTGATGTTCCACTCTCTGTTCGTAATGCTACCTTTGTTGGTGATGTTCCACTCTCTGTTCGTAATGCTACCTTTGTTGGTGATGTTCCACTCTCTGTTCGTAATGCTACCTTTGTTGGTGATGTTCCACTCTCTGTTCGTAATGCTACCTTTGTTGGTGATGTTCCACTCTCTGTTCGTAATGCTACCTTTGTTGGTGATGTTCCACTCTCTGTTCGTAATGCTACCTTTGTTGGTGATGTTCCACTCTCTGTTCGTAATGCTACCTTTGTTGGTGATGTTCCACTCTCTGTTCGTAATGCTACCTTTGTTGGTGATGTTCCACTCTCTGTTCGTAATGCTACCTTTGTTGGTGATGTTCCACTCTCTGTTCGTACTACCTTTGTTGGTGATGTTCCACTCTCTGTTCGTAATGCTACCTTTGTTGGTGATGTTCCACTCTCTGTTCGTAATGCTACCTTTGTTGGTGATGTTCCACTCTCTGTTCGTAATGCTACCTTTGTTGGTGATGTTCCACTCTCTGTTCGTAATGCTACCTTTGTTGGTGATGTTCCACTCTCTGTTCGTAATGCTACCTTTGTTGGTGATGTTCCACTCTCTGTTCGTAATGCTACCTTTGTTGGTGATGTTCCACTCTCTGTTCGTAATGCTACCTTTGTTGGTGATGTTCCACTCTCTGTTCGTAATGCTACCTTTGTTGGTGATGTTCCACTCTCTGTTCGTAATGCTACCTTTGTTGGTGATGTTCCACTCTCTGTTCGTAATGCTACCTTTGTTGGTGATGTTCCACTCTCTGTTCGTAATGCTACCTTTGTTGGTGATGTTCCACTCTCTGTTCGTAATGCTACCTTTGTTGGTGATGTTCCACTCTCTGTTCGTAATGCTACCTTTGTTGGTGATGTTCCACTCTCTGTTCGTAATGCTACCTTTGTTGGTGATGTTCCACTCTCTGTTCGTAATGCTACCTTTGTTGGTGATGTTCCACTCTCTGTTCGTAATGCTACCTTTGTTGGTGATGTTCCACTCTCTGTTCGTAATGCTACCTTTGTTGGTGATGTTCCACTCTCTGTTCGTAATGCTACCTTTGTTGGTGATGTTCCACTCTCTGTTCGTAATGCTACCTTTGTTGGTGATGTTCCACTCTCTGTTCGTAATGCTACCTTTGTTGGTGATGTTCCACTCTCTGTTCGTAATGCTACCTTTGTTGGTGATGTTCCACTCTCTGGTCGTAATGCTACCTTTGTTGGTGATGTTCCACTCTCTGTTCGTAATGCTACCTTTGTTGGTGATGTTCCACTCTCTGTTCGTAATGCTACCTTTGTTGGTGATGTTCCACTCTCTGTTCGTAATGCTACCTTTGTTGGTGATGTTCCACTCTCTGTTCGTAATGCTACCTTTGTTGGTGATGTTCCACTCTCTGTTCGTAATGCTACCTTTGTTGGTGATGTTCCACTCTCTGTTCGTAATGCTACCTTTGTTGGTGATGTTCCACTCTCTGTTCGTAATGCTACCTTTGTTGGTGATGTTCCACTCTCTGTTCGTAATGCTACCTTTGTTGGTGATGTTCCACTCTCTGTTCGTAATGCTACCTTTGTTGGTGATGTTCCACTCTCTGTTCGTAATGCTACCTTTGTTGGTGATGTTCCACTCTCTGTTCGTAATGCTACCTTTGTTGGTGATGTTCCACTCTCTGTTCGTAATGCTACCTTTGTTGGTGATGTTCCACTCTCTGTTCGTAATGCTACCTTTGTTGGTGATGTTCCACTCTCTGTTCGTAATGCTACCTTTGTTGGTGATGTTCCACTCTCTGTTCGTAATGCTACCTTTGTTGGTGATGTTCCACTCTCTGTTCGTAATGCTACCTTTGTTGGTGTGTTCGTAATGCTACCTTTGTTGGTGATGTTCCACTCTCTGTTCGTAATGCTACCTTTGTTGGTGTGATGTTCCACTCCACTCTGTTCGTAATGCTACCTTTGTTGGTGATGTTCCACTCTCTGTTCGTAATGCTACCTTTGTTGGTGATGTTCCACTCTCTGTTCGTAATGCTACCTTTGTTGGTGATGTTCCACTCTCTGTTCTGCTACCTTTGTTGGTGATGTTCCACTCTCTGTTTCGTAATGCGTAATGCTACCTTTGTTGGTGATGTTCCACTCTCTGTTCGTAATGCTACCTTTGTTGGTGATGTTCCACTCTCTGTTCGTAATGCTACCTTTGTTGGTGATGTTCCACTCTCTGTTCGTAATGCTACCTTTGTTGGTGATGTTCCACTCTCTGTTCGTAATGCTACCTTTGTTGGTGATGTTCCACTCTCTGTTCGTAATGCTACCTTTGTTGGTGATGTTCCACTCTCTGTTCGTAATGCTACCTTTGTTGGTGATGTTCCACTCTCTGTTCGTAATGCTACCTTTGTTGGTGATGTTCCACTCTCTGTTCGTAATGCTACCTTTGTTGGTGATGTTCCACTCTCTGTTCGTAATGCTACCTTTGTTGGTGATGTTCCACTCTCTGTTCGTAATGCTACCTTTGTTGGTGATGTTCCACTCTCTGTTCGTAATGCTACCTTTGTTGGTGATGTTCACTCTCTGTTCGTAATGCTACCTTTGTTGGTGATGTTCCACTCTCTGGTCGTAATGCTACCTTTGTTGGTGATGTTCCACTCTCTGTTCGTAATGCTACCTTTGTTGGTGATGTTCCACTCTCTGGTCGTAATGCTACCTTTGTTGGTGATGTTCCACTCTCTGTTCGTAATGCTACCTTTGTTGGTGATGTTCCACTCTCTGTTC
Source organism: Tachypleus tridentatus (assembly GCF_004210375.1). Classification (NCBI taxonomy): domain Eukaryota; kingdom Metazoa; phylum Arthropoda; class Merostomata; order Xiphosura; family Limulidae; genus Tachypleus; species Tachypleus tridentatus. The sequence continues at coordinate 12,278,531 of NC_134833.1, forward strand.
GTAATGCTACCTTTGTTGGTGATGTTCCACTCTCTGGTCGTAATGCTACCTTTGTTGGTGATGTTCCACTCTCTGTTCGTAATGCTACCTTTGTTGGTGATGTTCCACTCTCTGTTCGTAATGCTACCTTTGTTGGTGATGTTCCACTCTCTGTTCGTAATGCTACCTTTGTTGGTGATGTTCCACTCTCTGTTCGTAATGCTACCTTTGTTGGTGATGTTCCACTCTCTGTTCGTAATGCTACCTTTGTTGGTGATGTTCCACTCTCTGTTCGTAATGCTACCTTTGTTGGTGATGTTCCACTCTCTGTTCGTAATGCTACCTTTGTTGGTGATGTTCCACTCTCTGTTCGTAATGCTACCTTTGTTGGTGATGTTCCACTCTCTGGTCGTAATGCTACCTTTGTTGGTGATGTTCCACTCTCTGTTCGTAATGCTACCTTTGTTGGTGATGTTCCACTCTCTGTTCGTAATGCTACCTTTGTTGGTGATGTTCCACTCTCTGTTCGTAATGCTACCTTTGTTGGTGATGTTCCACTCTCTGTTCGTAATGCTACCTTTGTTGGTGATGTTCCACTCTCTGTTCGTAATGCTACCTTTGTTGGTGATGTTCCACTCTCTGTTCGTAATGCTACCTTTGTTGGTGATGTTCCACTCTCTGTTCGTAATGCTACCTTTGTTGGTGATGTTCCACTCTCTGTTCGTAATGCTACCTTTGTTGGTGATGTTCCACTCTCTGTTCGTAATGCTACCTTTGTTGGTGATGTTCCACTCTCTGTTCGTAATGCTACCTTTGTTGGTGATGTTCCACTCTCTGTTCGTAATGCTACCTTTGTTGGTGATGTTCCACTCTCTGTTCGTAATGCTACCTTTGTTGGTGATGTTCCACTCTCTGTTCGTAATGCTACCTTTGTTGGTGATGTTCCACTCTCTGTTCGTAATGCTACCTTTGTTGGTGATGTTCCACTCTCTGTTCGTAATGCTACCTTTGTTGGTGATGTTCCACTCTCTGTTCGTAATGCTACCTTTGTTGGTGATGTTCCACTCTCTGTTCGTAATGCTACCTTTTTGTTGGTGATGTTCCACTCTCTGTTCGTAATGCTACCTTTGTTGGTGATGTTCCACTCTCTGTTCGTAATGCTACCTTTGTTGGTGATGTTCCACTCTCTGTTCGTAATGCTACCTTTGTTGGTGATGTTCCACTCTCTGGTTCGTAATGCTACCTTTGTTGGTGATGTTCCACTCTCTGTTCGTAATGCTACCTTTGTTGGTGATGTTCCACTCTCTGTTCGTAATGCTACCTTTGTTGGTGATGTTCCACTCTCTGTCGTAATGCTACCTTTGTTGGTGATGTTCCACTCTCTGTTCGTAATGCTACCTTTGTTGGTGATGTTCCACTCTCTGTTCGTAATGCTACCTTTGTTGGTGATGTTCCACTCTCTGGTCGTAATGCTACCTTTGTTGGTGATGTTCCACTCTCTGGTCGTAATGCTACCTTTGTTGGTGATGTTCCACTCTCTGTTCGTAATGCTACCTTTGTTGGTGATGTTCCACTCTCTGTTCGTAATGCTACCTTTGTTGGTGATGTTCCACTCTCTGTTCGTAATGCTACCTTTGTTGGTGATGTTCCACTCTCTGTTCGTAATGCTACCTTTGTTGGTGATGTTCCACTCTCTGTTCGTAATGCTACCTTTGTTGGTGATGTTCCACTCTCTGTTCGTAATGCTACCTTTGTTGGTGATGTTCCACTCTCTGTTCGTAATGCTACCTTTGTTGGTGATGTTCCACTCTCTGGTCGTAATGCTACCTTTGTTGGTGATGTTCCACTCTCTGTTCGTAATGCTACCTTTGTTGGTGATGTTCCACTCTCTGTTCGTAATGCTACCTTTGTTGGTGATGTTCCACTCTCTGTTCGTAATG
>NC_134833.1:12280949-12347904 GCF_004210375.1 Tachypleus tridentatus
AGGTTACCATCCGGCACTTTCATCACAAAAAACAACCGGAAAACAAATTTAGATTGACAAATTAATGTTGTTATAGTAAATAATAAAATAACGAAAGTTATATTGTGAAATGTAAATCTTAAATAACACAGCACACACTTAAAAGTGTTTGCTCTTAAACAGTGTTTTCTAGAAGTAACAGTGTTTTGTTTTAAAATGTACAATGTGAAAAGAAAGCCAACAAAAGGGTATAAAACAATGTATTTTAAAAGCTAACAAAAGGGTATGAAACAATGTATTTTAAAAGCTAACAAAAGGGTATGAAACAATGTATTTTAAAAGCTAACAAAAGGGTATGGAACAATGTATTTTAATCCGCTCAAAACAGAAACATCACGAGCACCTCGTGCGTTTAAGATGAAAATATTGTTAACATATTAGGGTATTCAAAAAATGAAAAAAAATGTAACTTGGTTCACTCACAACCAAACGTAGTGCACGTCCCAACATTTCTGATGAAAACAATATAGAAAAACGCAAAAACCAAAATTAAAAGTAATTTTACACTTCACTGTCACAGTTTTCTTAACAGTATCGTCCGTAGAATAGCTGACAACCAAATTGTTTTGATTCTATCACAATAATAGACCAATAAATAGTTTCGATATTCAACTTTATTTATTTGTAGCTGTTTGCATAAACCTATTTCATACATTAACTGTGTTATATTAGTTATGAACTTAAACAGTTCTATATAAATATTTATACTTTCTTTTTTGTATGTACGTATTGAGTTTGTTCCATATCAAGTCTTATGAACCAGGATACATGAACAGTGTTTTCTGAAGAGTTCTGAAGGATTATGTGATGAATTACAACATTGTTCAGTACATGGATGATACTATATAACATTGTTCAGTACATGGATGATACTATATAACATTGTTCAGTACATGGATGATACTATATAACATTGTTCAGTAAATGGATGATGCTATATAACATTGTTCAGTACATGGATGATACTATATAACATTGTTCAGTACATGGATGATGCTATATAACATTGTTCGGTGTATTGGTGTTTATAATAGACCTAAGGACATATATATATATATATATATATATATATTATTCTGTGACTTACGAGTAAACCTACGTTTTAGTACAATAACAACACGAGTTAAACAAAGATTAAATTATTATTTTCGTAGTCGAGAACTTCAATTAGGAAAGATAAAGTAAAAATTCGAACACTGAAATCTAATCCCATCGAGTAGTTTAATCTTAACCCTAAATTTTTACGGGTAGACTTACTTTGATATCTGTACCCCTGGATGTAACTGAAGATAGCTTTGCCATCATCTTCTCGATGGCCGTCAGCCAAGGCTCTAGTAAGTGCTCCTGCGTATATCATGACGGCGTCATACGCTAGGCTGGCATAGATAGGAATCTGTGAATAAGATGAAAAGTAGTCTGATAATTTTCTGTCTGTACACTGATAAAAATAAATAAATCTTTCGTTAAATATTATATTATCCTGAAGAGATAAGCCTGCCTTTTATTAATTGAGTTAAGTTGTAATAAATATATGGTTTTAGTGCTGGTCTGTAGTCACAGTGCAGTGAGTTAAACCCGACCTAATAAAAGTATAGTTTTATTTCTCAGAAGATATTAAAATATCTCTGTTATTTAAAAGTATATATTTTGCATTGCTTTATGATGGTGTGTTTCATAGGTATATTCCATCTGGCGGGGATTTTCAGTTTCGTTCGAAGCCTTTTTGTAGGTTTGTTCTTTTGTTTTGAATTTCGTCCAATGCTACACGAGGGCTATCTGTGCTATCCGTCCCTAATTTAGCAGTGCAAGACTAGACGAAAGGCAGCTAGTAGATCACCACCCACCGCCAACTCTTGGGCTACTCTTTTACCAACGAATAATGGTATTGACCGTCACATTATAATGCACCCACTGATGAAAGGGCGAGCATGTTTGGTCCGACGGCGATTCGAACCCGCGACCCTCAGATTGCGAATGGAGCGACCCCTAACTACCTGCCTGGACATGCCGGGCCAACGTTGAGCTTTTCTTTGTTTTCAAATCATTTTCACAAAGTCTCAAAATTATTTCCTCCTTATGTTTGAACTTCGACGCTCGTGTTAAACAAACATAACGTGTTAGTCCGGTTAAGACTCGCTCTAATTTTACACATTCTACTTACCCGTTACTAATGATATAAAAGTGACTTACTCCAATTTCTAGTCCTTCGGGATAAGGAATCTTAAATGGCGGTAGTTGTGAATATTTCCTGACAGATTCAAGGAACTCGTCGTAATGTTCGTTTGTTGGTGGTTGTAGAGTTATGATAAGAATTGCCTGTAACGGTCTGTACTCACTTCTCTTTCTGTGGGGTCATCTGTAACTATAAGAAGACACATCCTGTTCAACTCCAGATAGCAAAACTAGGCTGATAAGGTCATAGCAATAATCTGACATTAACCTGTAGTGACAAATCTTCAACATTTTCACAATAAGTAAACACTGAATCTGAATGGATAGTGACATGGAATATGCTGTTAAATTTAATCTAATTTCTTGGTAATATAGGCAGTTGTACATGTCTTTAAGACATGCAAGTAAGTAACTTTTATCCACACGTACATCTTGCTTATCTATCAATAACAACAGAGAAGTATTGTAAAATGTTTAACAAAACTTCGGATATTTAAAACAAACTCGTTTTCAGTTTAACTTCATTCTTTGTTTCTTACAATAGTCACACGTGAGGTTCAAAATTCCAAATTACATATTACGAATTTATTCTGCAGTAGCCGTCTTTTAGCACTAGCGTATTATGTAAATAGTAGCAATATTTATATTTCAAACGTATTAGTTTGTTTGTAGTTTAGCTCAAAGGTATACTCTGGGCTATTAGAACTCTGCCCACTACGAATATCGAAACCAGACTTTGTAAGTCTACAAAGGAGGAATCGCAGATAGGAGATGAAATGTTAACATTGATTGAACACAATATACAAAGTCTTTCACAGAATATTTGTCCGTACTAGATATAAACGTTTTTATTTGCTTTACTTAACCCACTTAACCTACGAACAACATGAAGTTTCGATACGCTCGTCTGTCGACTGACAGATTTATTTCTCTACAATGTTTTATTTTTAACAATAAAGACACGACGAAATGTTGTACAGAAATCAAACCATTACCTCAAAAGAAGCTGTTTAAAATTGTTCATAAGTACAATGCTATTAACGCTTTAATATAGAATCATAGAAGTTGTAATGGACTCTGAAATCCTAATTGCTGTACGTTGCTCACGAATAGTAATACTTGTTTCAGTTTTTCTTCTAGAATTTTAGTTCAAAATTACACCAGTGGCAATTTGCGCTATCCACTCCTAATTTTGATCCGATATACTAGCTATTCAGCTATCGAGCTTCCAGGCTTTTGTTTTCTAATCAAATAGAAGGATCTGACTGTTATTCTTATGATTCACCAATGGCACCAAAGTCACAGCGTGATTGTCCTAATGGACAAAGAAACACCAATCCTTGGATATATGTAGTTCACCTATGCTGATCTCTGGGTCACAACCTAATAGTGGGGCTCAACTGTCACTCTTATAACGTCTTTTAGTCCGAAACTGTTGAACACGCTTTTACAGCAACGTCTTAAACAATAAACTCTCTGATTCATACTACGGTCACACTTCCACACTACGTACAAGCAGCTAAACACATAACATGTGTTATTTACTTCTTCCTTTAACACTTAATCAACTGTTGTATTCTTAAGTACTTGCCATTCAAATGTTTATTTTAGGGTCAGCTTGACTGGTATAACACAAACAAGTTTCAATCTGTATAGCCTAATAGTCAACATAGAAAAGTATTAAATAAGGCCTAAGTTTTTCTTTAATTTCTCAATAAACTGCTTCACGAAGTATCTGGTCCCCATTTAGTCAAGTAATAACAAAGTATTACCCGAGTTAAAATATTAACTGACCATTTATGGCAATAATAATTATCTACTCTACTGAGAAAGCCCGAGAACCGTATTGATAACGTTTTTATGCTTTGCAGAAGAATAATTTCAGCACTTTAAAACACTTAGTCAATACTGATGACAAAGTTAGGGATGTCAATAATACAGGGTTGTCCAAAGTAATCATTCCTATTTTAACATTCAGTAATCAAATAAGTGAATAACTACACCATAAAATTTTTGATTTTCTGTATCCCAACAAAAGATTATTTTACTGAGATGTAAGTAGACTTCTACACATGTATCATTAGAAGTTCTCAGAAAATTTAACCGATATTCAAATCCAGTCGATTTTCGCCACAACACGTCCACAGTGACAGTAGCTCCGTGATGTTTGTTATAAGTCTGCGATACACGATATCCATAACATACCCCCAAAGAAGAAATCTAGTGAAGTGACGTGTGGCGAGTACGAAGGCCACAGAAATGATCCACCCTGCAAGACAAACGTTGCATTGAGACTTATCTTGCACGGTGGCCATTTTACGGACTAGCAACGCCAACTGCAGAGAAAAAAAACAATAAAACAAACCAAGAAAGTAGAACCTATTTGACTTTGAGTACAAACAGCAACTTTATGATTTTATTTCTTTCATTATGGTTTGTTTGTTTTTGAATTTCGCACAAAGCTACTCGAGGGCTATCTGTGATAGCCGTCTCTAATTTAGCAGTGCAAGACTAGAGAGAAGGCAGCTAGTCATCACCACCCACCGCCAACTCTTGGGCTACTCTCTTACCAACGAATAGTGGGATTGACCGTCACATTATAACGCCCCCACGGCTAAAAGGGCGAGCATGTTTGGTGCGACTGGGATTCGAACCCGCGATCCTCAGATTACGAGTCGAACGCCTTAACCCATCTGGCCATGCCGGGCCTACTTTCGTTATTTAATGATTAAATTTAAAAATAATAAATATAATTTTGGACCACCTCGTATTTTTGTAGTCATTACCACATATTATTTTATTTTTAGTGGCTAAAATAATCACTATAATAAAAACAAGTCAACGCATCAAAGCTTTCAATTTCACTAAACGGAACTAAGTTGTCATGATGAGGGTTTACGTGGGTGTACGATTAAAACAAAACCAGTAAAACCGTTAATAACTCTTATTGACTCGAAGGTAACTACGTCGTTTATCGCACACAAAACGAAGTACTTACCTTTATTCAGATATTGCCTTGATTTGCTAGGATCATAGAATTTTCTGTCTTCCACACAAATAGTGACGTATTCGTCAATGTTCTTGATTTCCCTTCCAATGTAACGTGCGAAGTCTACCAGGACGTCAGTTTCAGCCAGAATGATATAGACTACGTCACACGAAAGGTGAAAAAAAACACACAACAAAAAGTAGTAATATTTGGTGTACTTTTTATTATATAAGCAATTTAATATTAGTTTCATTTTTAGTTTCATTTTATCATGTAAAAGCAAAATTATTTCACTTCGAACACACCCATTTATTGTATAAAAATTGTTAAAACATGTGATTCTTGACGTAACTGTTTAGTAAAACTGAAACATATCCATGAAGAAAGTCATTAAAAGATGGAAAGTCTGTCATTTGCGTGATACTTTTGCTTCTAAGCTATGTTCGTATGTTTGTTATTAAGCACAAACCTACACATTAGGTTATCTGAGGTTTGTCCACCACGAGTATCGAATTTTGAATTTTAGCGTTATAAGTCTTTAGACTTACCGAAGATGGCACAAAAACTCAGCGAAAACAATAACCCCATTATCTCTTTATAATAAGGAATCTTTCGTTTTATTTTTCAGTAACAACAATAAAATACCCAAAATACGATACGTATGGAAATAACCTTATCTAGTCCACAATATAATCTCTCCTATTATTCTGACACTTTATGAAATGATTTCGTATTTTCCGTATTTTAAACAAAACGAGAGCGATGTATCTATCTGTGTGTGTATCTGTGTATCTATCTGTGTGTGTATCTGTGTATCTATCTGTGTGTGTATCTGTGTATCTATCTGTGTGTGTATCTGTGTATCTATCTGTGTGTGTATCTGTGTGTGTATCTGTGTGTCTATCTGTGTGTGTATCTGTGTATCTATCTGTGTGTGTATCTGTGTATCTATCTGTGTGTGTATCTGTGTATGTATCTGTGTGTGTATCTATGTATCTATCTGTGTATCTGTGTATCTATCTGTGTGTGTATCTGTGTATCTGTGTATCTGTGTGTCTATCTGTGTGTGTATCTATGTATCTATCTGTGTGTGTATCTGTGTATCTATCTGTGTGTGTATCTGTGTATCTATCTGTGTGTGTATCTATGTATCTATCTGTGTGTGTATCTATGTATCTATCTGTATGTGTATCTGTGTATCTATCTGTGTGTGTATCTATGTATCTATCTGTGTGTGTATCTGTGTATCTATCTGTGTGTGTATCTGTGTATCTATCTGTGTGTGTATCTGTGTATCTATCTGTGTGTGTATCTGTGTATCTATCTGTGTGTGTATCTGTGTGTGTATCTGTGTATCTATCTGTGTGTGTATCTGTGTATCTGTGTGTGTATCTGTGTATCTATCTGTGTGTGTATCTGTGTATCTGTGTGTGTATCTGTGTATCTATCTGTGTGTGTATCTGTGTGTGTATCTGTGTATCTATCTGTGTGTGTATCTGTGTATCTGTGTGTGTATCTGTGTATCTATCTGTGTATGTATCTGTGTGTGTATCTGTGTGTGTATCTGTGTATCTATCTGTGTGTGTATCTGTGTATCTATCTGTGTGTGTATCTGTGTATCTATCTGTGTGTGTATCTGTGTGTGTATCTGTGTATCTATCTGTGTGTGTATCTGTGTGTGTATCTGTTCCTATAATATGATATTTTTCTTCTTTTTCTAATTTAATTTTTTGGTGCGAAACATCTGTTCATTAATTAACACCTGAGAAGACAACACTAAGTACAATAGTTTGCAGATATATTTAAACTACCTCAGTCTATAGATATCTTTAATACAACACTCTATACACAGTCTATAGATATCTTAACGCCATACTCAGTACTTAGTTTGTGGATATCTTTAACACAACACTCGGCACTCATTTTATAGATACTTTAACACAACACTCGGCACTCATTTTATAGATACTTTAACACAACTCTCTATACCTACTTAATAAATATCTTTAACACACACTCAGTACCCAGTTTGTAGACATTTTAAACACAACACTCTATATCCAGTTTATAGATATCTTTAACACAACACTCAGTACCCCGTTTATAGATATCTTTAACACAACACTCTATATCCAGTTTATAGATATCTTTAACACAACACTCTATATCCAGTTTATAGATATCTTTAACACAACACTTAGTACCCCGTTTATAGATATCTTTAACACAACACTCTATATCCAGTTTATAGATATCTTTAACACAACACTCAGTACCCCGTTTATAGATATCTTTAAGATAACACTCGGTACCCAGTTTATAAATATCTTTTACACAACACTCATATCAAATTTGTGGAGTTCAAGATATGTTACGTTTTTTGCACCACGGTCAAAAGTCTAAATCTGGAACCTCGGTGATTACCCTCAAATTATTATAAAGAACTAAGTTATTATGTGAAAAAACAAATGGTAAATAATCCTTGTCCTCTACTGCAGGGCGCGAAATGAAGAAAATCGACAGACAAACAAGTAATTCAAACAACAAAGAAGTAATTCAAACAACAAAGAAGTAATTCAAACAACAAACAAGTAATTTAAACGACTTTCTAAGTGTAAAAAAATATGTAATTTGTTTCACTAAACTTAACAGAACTAAAGTTGCTCTGGTTGGTTATAATGCTAGTCTTTCAGCTTTATGTTAAGCATTGTTTGGACAGTTGGCTACAATGGTATCTTTCCGATTTTACTTTGGGTCTTACCTCGTGGTAACCAACGAACTGAAACATTACAGTTGTTCATGAATTGTATTCTCTTTGTAGTAAATCATGAAGCAAAAGAGATATCGTTCGGGATTTGTAGAATAAACATGTAGAAAAAAATACTATACAGCAGGAAGACACGTCATGCGCTCACGTGAGTAGGGAGGTGAATTCAAAGTTATACCACCTTACAAGAAAACTTATAAATAAATGCATATTTTAAAATTAAAAACAAAATCAACGTTTCTAATACACAACATACGTGTAGTTATATAACCAGAATAATTTAACACATGTTCTGATTACACTAACTTCAAAAAACTTAATTATATAAAATAATTGTTAACCACAGATGCTATAATGCTAACATTGTTGAACGTATAAGAACAAAGAAAATACAATTTGTTTTGTATGAAGCTATGTACAAGAGTAAACAGTGTATTTGATAATACCATTAATAGTACAGTAATATTACCGTATATACAAGGTGTAACTATTCAAATAAAACCATTTAACAAAACGAAAACAATACTTCCTAGATTGCATTGTAACTGTAACTGAATCAAGTTGCCGTAACTGACTCATCAAATATTGTTTATTTTATATGACAAGAATATTTGATAACTGTATCTGAGCTTTTAATCATTTCCGCTATCTATGGTTTCTCAAAGTGGAAACATATTTATAAAACTTGAATCCTAACGTGGTAATTTTTTTTAACAATTCTACATAACAAAATAAGATATAGGAGTGAACAGATCACATCCAAGAATGTTCAAAGACGTGCAAAACCTGTTAGAAGAAATACTGGTGAAGCCAGAAACTACACGATGTTTTTTTTGCGTGTGAAATCCCTTGAAAACTTGACTGTGGATCAGATGTCTTCCTTTCTTGCTTATCCAGGATTATTGTTTTACTTTCTGTAAGACTTCGATGAAAGGTAAAGACCACGTGAAAGAAAAACAGCGCTTAGAGTTATGTTATTTTCTCAAGGTTTAACATGTGATCTTAGCCCTAAAATTAACGCGACTTTATCGCTGCATTTCAACAAGGCACGCTACCTCTCCTCGTGCCGCCAGGCACGTAATGAAATGAAAATATCAAGGCTTATCGAAAGCACGCGCTCTAGGCCAAAAACAGACATTTAAATAGATGTAACTGTAACGTAAAGGTTGAAATAATGAAATTCGGTTCTTAGATTATTTTACGACCACAAATGACTAACATATTTAACTGTCCAATACCAGATATACGAAACGGCCGATTTATAAAGAATATTATCAATCGCCAAGTGTATATAGTTATCATAAAGACATTGGAGAACGAGGCTATCTCCAGAAAAAAAAATCAAAGATAAAAACTGACCTCCCCAGGCCCTAAACAAACAAAAACAAGTTCTAATAAGCGAACTGTCTATCTGTCTCTCTCTCTCTTCTGTTTACAAAGGAAGAATAAGTTCAATTGTATGTGGTGTGAATTACATCAATAAAATATTACACAATAGAGTGAATTGTATGTGGTGTGAATTACATCAATAAAATATTACACAATAGAGTGAATTGTATGTGGTGTGAATTATATCAATAAAATATTACACAATAGAGTGAATTGTATGTGGTGTGAATTACATCAATAAAATATTATACAATAGAGTGAATTGTATGTGGTGTGAATTACATCAATAAAATATTACAAAATAGAGTGAATTGTATGTGGTGTGAATTACATCAATAAAACATTACAAAATAGAGTGAATTGTATGTGGTGTGAATTACATCAATAAAACATTACAAAATAGAGTGAATTGTATGTGGTGTGAATTACATCAATAAAACATTACAAAATAGAGTGAATTGTATGTGGTGTGAATTACATCAATAAAATATTACACAATAGAGTGAATTGTATGTAGTGTGAATTACATCAACAAAATATTACACAATAGAGTGAATTGTATGTGGTGTGAATTACATCAATAAAATATTATACAATACAGTTCAATTGTATGTGGTGTGAATTACATCAATAAAATATTACACAATAGAGTGAATTGTATGTGGTGTGAATTACATCAATAAAATATTACAAAATAGAGTGAATTGTATGTGGTGTGAATTACATCAATAAAATATTACACAATACAGTTCAATTGTATGTGGTGTGAATTACATCAATAAAATATTACAAAATAGAGTGAATTGTATGTGGTGTGAATTATATCAATAAAATATTACACAATAGAGTGAATTGTATGTGGTGTGAATTACATCAATAAAATATTACACAACAGAGTGAATTGTATGTGGTGTGAATTACATCAATAAAATATTACAAAATAGAGTGAATTGTATGTGGTGTGAATTATATCAATAAAATATTACAAAATAGAGTGAATTGTATGTGGTGTGAATTACATCAATAAAATATTACACAATAGAGTGAATTGTATGTGATGTGAATTACATCAATAAAATATTATACAATAGAGTGAATTGTATGTGGTGTGAATTACATCAATAAAATATTGCACAATAGAGTGGATTGTATGTGATATGAATTATATCAATAAAATATTACACAATAGAGTGAATTGTATGTGGTGTGAATTATATCAATAAAATATTACAAAATAGAGTGAATTGTATGTGGTGTGAATTACATCAATAAAATATTACACAATAGAGTGAATTGTATGTGGTGTGAATTATATCAATAAAATATTACACAATAGAGTGAATTGTATGTGGTGTGAATTACATCAATAAAATATTACACAATAGAGTGAATTGTATGTGGTGTGAATTACATCAATAAAATATTACAAAATAGAGTGAATTGTATGTGGTGTGAATTACATCAATAAAATATTACACAATACAGTTCAATTGTATGTGGTGTGAATTACATCAATAAAATATTACACAATAGAGTGAATTGTATGTAGTGTGAATTACATCAACAAAATATTACACAATAGAGTGAATTGTATGTGGTGTGAATTACATCAATAAAATATTATACAATCCAGTTCAATTGTATGTGGTGTGAATTACATCAATAAAATATTAAACAATACAGTTCAATTGTATGTGGTGTGAATTACATCAATAAAATATTACACAATAGAGTGAATTGTATGTGGTGTGAATTACATCAATAAAATATTACACAATAGAGTGGATTGTATGTGATGTGAATTATATCAATAAAATATTATACAATAGAGTGAATTGTATGTGGTGTGAATTATATCAATAAAATATTACACAATAGAGTGAATTGTATGTGGTGTGAAATACATCAATAAAATATTACACAATAGAGTGGATTGTATGTGATATGAATTATATCAATAAAATATTACACAATAGAGTGAATTGTATGTGGTGTGAATTATATCAATAAAATATTACACAATAGAGTGAATTGTATGTGGTGTGAATTACATCAATAAAATATTACACAATAGAGTGAATTGTATGTGGTGTGAATTACATCAATAAAATATTACAAAATAGAGTGAATTGTATGTGGTGTGAATTACATCAATAAAATATTACACAATACAGTTCAATTGTATGTGGTGTGAATTACATCAATAAAATATTACACAATAGAGTGAATTGTATGTAGTGTGAATTACATCAACAAAATATTACACAATAGAGTGAATTGTATGTGGTGTGAATTACATCAATAAAATATTATACAATACAGTTCAATTGTATGTGGTGTGAATTACATCAATAAAATATTAAACAATACAGTTCAATTGTATGTGGTGTGAATTACATCAATAAAATATTACACAATAGAGTGAATTGTATGTGGTGTGAATTACATCAATAAAATATTACACAATAGAGTGGATTGTATGTGATGTGAATTATATCAATAAAATATTATACAATAGAGTGAATTGTATGTGGTGTGAATTATATCAATAAAATATTACACAATAGAGTGAATTGTATGTGGTGTGAAATACATCAATAAAATATTACACAATAGAGTGGATTGTATGTGATGTGAATTATATCAATAAAATATTACACAATAGAGTGAATTGTATGTGGTGTGAAATACATCAATAAAATATTACACAATAGAGTGGATTGTATGTGATGTGAATTATATCAATAAAATATTACACAATAGAGTGAATTGTATGTGGTGTGAATTATATCAATAAAATATTACAAAATAGAGTGAATTGTATGTGGTGTGAATTACATCAATAAAATATTACACAATACAGTTCAATTGTATGTGGTGTGAATTACATCAATAAAATATTACAAAATAAAGTGAATTGTATGTGGTGTGAATTACATCATTAAAATATTACACAACAGAGTGAATTGTATGTGGTGTGAATTACATCAATAAAATATTACACAATAGAGTGGATTGTATGTGGTGTGAATTACATCAATAAAATATTACACAACAGAGTGAATTGTATGTGGTGTGAATTACATCAATAAAATATTACACAATAGAGTGAATTGTATGTGGTGTGAATTACATCAATAAAATATTACAAAATAAAGTGAATTGTATGTGGTGTGAATTACATCAATAAAATATTACACAACAGAGTGAATTGTATGTGGTGTGAATTACATCAATAAAATATTACAAAATAGAGTGAATTGTATGTGGTGTGAATTACATCAATAGTAACCAAACACTAAATTATTAAATTCACTTCATTACTATGATAATTATATACAGTCTATTTGTAAAGATTTATATTTTGATTTAAATGTTGGCACTACATGAAATTACAATTTTCTTTAATGGTAATTCACAGAAAGTGAAAATATCGCTTTGACCCGAGCTAATTTGCTTTCTACTCATATTTAGTATCATTTTAAAACTAGCTCGACTTATTCGCACGCGCATGAAAAATACATGTGAGATATACTTCTCATTCGAGAAGTTCTGTTTCCTGAGAGAGTCTAATTTTGCTGTTGTTCTTTTTGTCTATCAAAGATACTCCAAATAAAATTATAAAATGCATTAGGCTATTAGAACATGAGAGACGATAACAAAGCTAAGCTATTCTTTAATACATCCTCGATTTCATCGGGCCTCAGCATGGCCAGGTGGTTAAAGCACTCGAGTCGTAATCTGAGAGTCGCGGGTTCGAATCCCCGTCACACCAGACATGCTCGCCATTTCAGCCGTGTGGGTGTTATAATGTCACGATCAATTCTCCCTATTCGTTGGTAAAAGAGAAGTCCAAGAGTTGTCGGTGTGTGGTGATGACTAGCTGCCTTCCCTCTGGTCTTACACTGCTAAATTAGGGACGGCTAGCGCAGGTTCCCCGCTAGTACAGCGTTAAGTCTACCGATTTACAACGCTAAAATCAGGGGTTCGGTTCCCCTCCGTGGACTCAGCAGATAGCCCGAGGTTGCTTTGCTAAATAAACACACACACACACGCACGCTAGCGCAGACAGCCCTCGAGTAGCTTTGCGCAAAATTCAAAACAAACCAAACCAACGGATTATATCGAACCAACAAGACACGACTTGTAACTAAAACAAATAAAATATAATTATAATACCTGCACTTGTTTGTTATACTGTAGTTTTAGTAACAAATATCTTAATAATAAAGAAACATAAACACATTTTCAATATTCGGTTTGTTCCACTAGTCAATAGTATGGTTTCTCTATATTTTACACCGTAGTTCCACTAGTCAATAGTATGGTTTCTCTATATTTTACACCGTAGTTCCACTAGTCAATGATATGGTTTCTCTATATTTTACACCGTAATTCCACTAGTCAATGATATGGTTTCTCTATATTTTACACCGTAATTCCACTAGTCAATGATATGGTTTCTCTATATTTTACACCGTAATTCCACTAGTCAATGATATGGTTTCTCTATATTTTACACCGTAATTCCACTAGTCAATGATATGGTTTCTCTATATTTTACACCGTAATTCCACTAGTCAATGATATGGTTTCTCTATATTTTACACCGTAATTCCACTAGTCAATGATATGGTTTCTCTATATTTTACACCGTAGTTCCACTAGTCAATGATATGGTTTCTCTATATTTTACACCGTAGTTCCACTAGTCAATGATATGGTTTCTCTATATTTTACACCGTAGTTTCACTAGTCAATGGTATGGTTTCTCTATATTTTACACCGTAGTTCCACTAGTCAATGGTATGGTTTCTCTATATTTTACACCGTAGTTCCACTAGTCAATGGTATGGTTTCTCTATATTTTACACCGTAGTTCCACTAGTCAATGGTATGGTTTCTCTATATTTTACACCGTAGTTCCACTTGTCAATGATATGGTTTCTCTATATTTTACACCGTAGTTCCACTAGTCAATGATATGGTTTCTCTATATTTTACACCGTAGTTTCACTAGTCAATGGTATGGTTTCTCTATATTTTACACCGTAGTTCCACTAGTCAATGGTATGGTTTCTCTATATTTTACACCGTAGTTCCACTAGTCAATGGTATGGTTTCTCTATATTTTACACCGTAGTTCCACTTGTCAATGATATGGTTTCTCTATATTTTACACCGTAGTTCCACTAGTCAATGATATGGTTTCTCTATATTTTACACCGACAATAAGATTTTAACTTTACATCGAGTTTATAACAAGTGAAATTAACAACATAAACTTACTTGAAACAGAGCGATATGAGAACGTTACACGAGACACTATGTCAAGACTCGCAGTTGGTACGAATTGTAATTGTCAGTGTTAAAACTCACAGTTCGAAATAAGCTACTGACTAACAGTCAAAGAAAGTTTTGCACTCAGTGCGAGACCAAAGTCAACGAATTTTATGGTCGAATGTAACAATTTCAACAACTGGCAAACAGAGATGTCAGAAAACTTACTTCTCGTGATCCTAAAAGATTCATCGATTATCCTCTTTATGTCCTCCTCGTGGCTTCCACTGATGTAAAAATCGGGTATGAAGTAAGTTTTGGTGACTTGTATGTCATTGTCTTTAGCCAGAACCATCAGGGCTTCCTCTGCCTGTTTATACCAGTGATTTTCAGATACCACGAGTATCACTTTGTTCCAGTTAAAATGTTTTAAGAGGGAAATCACGTATTTGGAGATCTTAGAACTTGGAGGCAATGTTCGAGCAAACGTCGTGTAGATGTTTTTGTTAGAAACTTTCCGGTCTGAACATTTCTGGAAAACGAATATAGATATATATACATATAGATATATATACATTATATTAGTCAAAAGTTATATAAATTAAAGATTTAACTTCTTAGATTTAATAAAACGAAAATATATATATATATATTTATTTATTACAAACAAAAGTAATTGTAATCATACCTGTTCCGTCCTAATTAAAACTAGAAATGTAATATAGCGAATATGTAAGATGTTAAATGTTTTAAAAACAATATTATTTAGTGCACTTTGAAGGAGATCTGAAATTACTTGTGAACACATTAAAGTTAAAACACAGGTCATCAGAATTACATTAATAAACTATTAGCATCCTTGAATGAAGAAATGGTTGTTAGAATTTCTTCATGTCAAGTAAAATGAGTCTGCGTGTGTAATCTTCTTGGTCGTTCTTTGATAAACGTCTGAGTGTGAGTGTTATGTTCTCCTGTAACTGGAGAGCCGCTTTACCAATTGTTATCAAAGCCGAAATTTATTCTTAGGACTCTTGGAGAATGGAGAGTAGCATAGCCTTTGAATCTGATCCCATTATGTAATCCTGGGGGGGCCACTATGTGTTCTCCGTGAGTGACCAGGGGACCCCAACATGTGTTCCCCGTGAGTGACCACCTATCTTTCTTGTAATTTCCCTTATCAAATAAAATACTCTTAAATATACTGATGAAGTTAGCTTGCCAAGCTGTGAACTGGAGGTCCAAGGTTGGCACCGTTACACTACTGAATACCATCTAGACCCGGTCATGGCCCACGTATTAGTGTGCCCAGTTTGTTAATCTGAAGATTCCATACTTATTAACCTCTTGTGCTCCCCACTTTGGGAGTAAGAGGACGCTATAACAGTGACGGTCAATTCCATGAGACTAGATAAGCCAATCGTGGTACAGCGGCGTGCCTTTGGACATACAACGTTATAAGTCAAGTTTCTACACTCATAATGAGCAGAACACAGATAACCCATTGTGTAGCTCTGTGCTTAAGTATCCACCCCACAGTGGCACAGCGGCGTGCCTTTGGACATACAACGTTATAAGCCGAGTTTCTACACTCATAATGAGCAGAACACAGATAACCCATTGTGTAGCTCTGTGCTTAAGTATCCACCCCACAGTGGCACAGCGGTGTGCCTTTGAACATACAACGTTATAAGTCAAGTTTCTACACTCATAATGAGCAGAACACAGATAACCCATTGTGTAGCTCTGTGCTTAAATATCCACTCCCAGTGGCACAGCGGTGTGACTGCTAGAAATTGAGTTTCAATACCCGTGGTGGGCAAAGCACAGCTAGCCCATTGCGTAGCTTTGTGCTTAATAATAAACAAGAACCGTTACAAAACAAGATGAATATTATGTTTGGATGAATTAAATTTGCTTTCTAATTAATATCAGATGATTTTGTTCACATTACCTAAAATGAAAATAATAGTTTCATCCTTCAAATTTTCACGTTAACAGAATTATGACGAAAGTTAGGATTTCGCGCACGAAATACGTTCACGTGATCTTCATTATTCCGTAGTGTTGACCTCTACACTCTTATACACCCTAATAAGGTGCTTAATTAAAAGAAACATCAACTCCGGCTGGCTCTGCGGTTCCTTTAGGAAGAACCACATTGTTACAGATCGAGTTTCGATACCTACAGTAGGCAGAACAGAGATAACCTGTTGTGCAACTTTGTAAGTGACGACGACTCTGAGTGCTGATTGAGTTTATCATCACAAAATTGAAACGTAAGTACGACTCTGAGTGTTGATTGAGTTTATCCTCACAAAATTGAAACGTAAGTTTATTCTATGTACTTCTCGGGATATTTCCTATTACAAAGTCATGAAGTCAAAATTCAGACTAATTAATTAACGTATTGGTCAGTTGGTACTATGGATAGCTAGCCCACTAAGACATTAACGTACTGGCACTATGGATGTCTAGCCAATAGACTCAACGTCTTGTCGATGTCTGGTTATGCATTAGATCAATGCGTTAAGACCCAGATAGCTACCACCTATAAGGTCACAGCCAATTGATTCAACATGTTATTATATTTTTAAAATATTGTATTTGATATATATATATATATACGTGTGTGTGTATATATAAAGATATGAGGCCTAGCAAAACTTATAACAGCTTTATTGGTTATTTAGTTTGCTTGTTTGTTTATCTGATGTAAAACACATAGCAGTACAGGAGGTTATCCATGTTTTGTCCACCTCGATTATAAAAACGCGGATTTGTTGACGTTGTTCTTATAAGTCTTCAGAATTGCTGTTAAACTAATGAGAATCAAACCCTTTAGACAATGCCTTTAATGCATACGGTATGGGCTTGTTGGATAATGCTCTATAGGACCATAATGCATTACACCAATGCGTCGTAAAGACATCAGTTGATTGAAAATAGGTTCGACATGGACAGGTGGTTGTGGCCCTCGACTCGTAATATGAGGGTCACGGGTTCGAATCCCCGTCACAGCAAAAATGCTCGCTCTTTCAGCTGTGGGAACACTATAATGTGACGGTCAATTCAACTATTCGATGATAAAAAAGTACCCCAAGAGTTAGCGGTGGGTGGTGATGACTAGCTGCCTTCCCTTTAGTCTTACACTGTTATATCTTGTAGCTTTTTGAGAAATTCTAAACAAACAAACAAACAAAGTGATTAAAATCGTCTAATGGTGGGACAGCAATAATTCTTTTGATTTACAGTGCTAAAATTAGGTGGACAAGGCAGGTAAACTGATATGGCTTTGCTATAAGAAAATACACAAATTGATTGATATTTTCTCACGTGTTAAGCAGCAATGGTTTGTCGTAGGCTCCTAATAATTTCCACATTTTGTTTCTAAAAACATATTAAGAAAATTATAATAATTTTCTATCATCTTCGAATAATTCAATTAATCACCACCAGAGTGATGGGTAGTTTGTTAATATTACATCTCAGTAATGATGATAATATTTGCAATCTCATATTTTATTTTTTAGTTGGGTATTACGACCGCTAGATGGCAGTATTTACACAAACTAGTAATACAGCTTTGGGTGGATCTTTCCAATGCCGCTCCTAATTGTAAGGAAAAGACATAGAAAATGTTTCCTGTTTAGATTATTAGAAAACATGAGCACCCTTACGTTTCGTTCTTAAAACTGTTCTAAATATATAAGTCGAAGAAGGAAGTTCATTACGTTTCTTCCTTGTTTATAAGTGGCAACCAAGAATAGTTGAACACTGAAGACCAGTTACCGAATTCAAATACGAAAACTAGAAAAGTGCTGAACGTTCTCATACGAATATAATTAATACGAATATATTAATGAACACTTCATCACTTAACACGTGATTAGACAATAAGATAGCAATACATTTATTTTATGAAACGAACAAAATTTGAACAACTAATATTTCAATAAATTTATTTTTGAAATACACCAACAAAGTTTAAGAACAAAATATATATTTTTAAATAACACCTATAGACATTATAAATGACCAATTTTCTTATCAACATCAATCTTTCAAATGAGGCAACAGCAATCAGGTCTGAGGTTTTTGCCTCCGATGCTAAACAAACGTTCAACGGGGGCGGGGGATGTTGGAATATCCAGGTAGTGTTTGGCTAGTAGAGGTAATGTAGGAAAGTGTTTTCATGAATCCTTCAATAACCTATAGGATTGATGTTTTCAGGAATGCCTGGGCCATCGATGTAGACGTTGAGCTCTTTATTTTCTGAAGATGAGGTTTCTCGGAGAAACCAAAGAGTTGAGAGGGAAGATTAACAGTCCTATTTTGGTTCTAGGATTGGTTTTTGACTTCTTGCTGCAGAAGAAGTCGACTGGATGCAGAGACCATGAGTGAAACACTGACCAAGTTTAAATATGGGATCCAAGTGGAAGACACTTCATTGCTCAGACTGACACAACCGAGCGTGAAGAGATACCTTCAGTGGAGAGACAAGATGGACATTATATCTGGACCATATCTTGTCAGTCTTACTCTTCAGTCCACAACGTGGCGCTACAGAACTGGAGGTAATCATGTTCTGACCGTGTGTGAAAAGTAAGTTTCAATGTACCAGTCTCTCGATCATCCATCTTCTCCTGAGGAATCTTCAATAAAGACATGATCATCTTGAGTTCTGAGTTCCATGGTGTTTCATGTTACCAACTGAGCTCTGACTTCAAGTAGTTCAGTTACTTGAGTTGATTTTTAAATGTACGACACAATGGCTATTGTTTAAATTACTTTCAGCAATGGTTAAGCTTTTCTCATGCTATCCCTGACCATCCGTGGTATTGTGGGTAAAAGCAGAGGGTTATGTTCAGGAAGAAATGTGGATAAATTGTCTGCTGATTAAGTCTCATCCAGAAGTTCAATTCTGAATCACTATCTATATATGGAGTATCATCTCTCACACCAGGTAGTGTTTGTGGTTCAGACCCAAGCTAGAAAGAAGCCTTGATTATGTTAGGTGTATCATCAGGTGTCACGTATGACACCTTGTTATCATATTGAGTTAGAATGTTATTAGATGTAAGACGCCCCTTGAAACTCTGACATGCCATCATGACTGTCTGTATTTTTCAGTCAAATATTAAAAGACAAATAACTCCAAGAAAGCTGTGTATTTGTCAGTGAAATTGATGTTGGGTACAATTTCCAGTAGAGGAATTACTTTTATTGGACTTTATCAAACCATCAACATTGTGGACAGATGTGAGTAATGCTCCAAACCTGCTCTCCATCAACATTCTGGACAGATGTGAGTAATGCTCCAAACCTGCTCTCCATCAACATTGTGGACAGATGTAAGTAGTGCTCCAAACCTGCTCTCCATCAACATTCTGGACAGATGTGAGTAATGCTCCAAACCTGCTCTCCATCAACATTGTGGACAGATGTGAGTAATGCTCCAAACCTGCTCTCCATCAACATTCTGGACAGATGTGAGTAATGCTCCAAACCTGCTCTCCATCAACATTCTGGACAGATGTGAGTAATGCTCCAAACCTGCTCTCCATCAACATTGTGGACAGATGTGAGTACTGCTCCAAACCTGCTCTCCATCAACATTGTGGACAGATGTGAGTAATGCTAAGAATTCAAGTTAGATCTCAAAACACTTTCGGCTCTATCACTGAGAAAGGTTGGTAGTTTACTGACAGTAAGACTGACGAGTTAGTGATGTGCTTCTGACTTTACTGAGAGTAATACTGACGAGTTAGTGATGTGCTTCTGACGAGGGTTTTTAGACTTAAACTTAGTTGATTCTGAACAGTACACTGGTGCACCTGGCCGGAAGTACCACAGCTAGGTGTGAAGTGTTCACCAGAACCAGGTGTGAAGTGTTCACCACAGCCAGGTGTGAAGTGTTCTAAATCTGCCATATGATTACGTAATAAATACGAAAGTATATTTCAGTTATATAATATAGAATATAGTTTATAATGGAAATAATGAATAAAACATATAATAATAAGTAAAAATGGTGATAATGTTCAAAACATGAGATATTTAGTTTAACAATAAATAGGTTGTTACACTAATAACTATAATAAACATATATGATAATGAATAAATATTTCAGCTATATAATACAGAATATAGTTGGTGAAAAATATAGTATAAATAGAAGCATGTAATATTATAACAGTTATATTATGTTATATTATATTATATTATATTATATTATATTATATTATATTATATTATATTATATTATATTATATTATATTATATTATATTATATTATATTATATTATATTATATTATATTATATTATTTACATAGAATATAGTTCATATTAACAAAATTAATAAAAGCTTACCTTAGGACATGTCAGCTGGTCAAAAATGGTCCGATCACAATAATTACGCTTTACCTTAATGTGACAAGTTCTAACAGTAGGACGTATAAAGTGTTCATGTTTTTGTTTTTGTTTTTAATTTCGCACAAAGCTACACGAGGGCTATCTGCGCCAACCGTCCCTAATTTAGCAGTATAAGACTAGAGGAAGGGTAGCTAGTCATCATCACCCACCGCCAGCTCTTGCGCTACTCTTTTACCAACGAATAGTGGAATTGACCGTCACCTTATAACGACATCACGGCTGAAAGGGCGAACATGTTTGGTGTGAAGAGGACTCGAAACAAACATTCTCAGATTACGAGCCGTGTGCCTTAACCACCTGTCCATGCTGAGTCCAAAGTGTTCATGTACCACTGGATGGAGTTCAGTAACCATATCCTACTTTATCAAGTGACATTAACTCTGTTGATAACCACGCAATATAAAAAATTTCAAAGTGGTTGGATGGTACAGATTTAACCATCACCCCACTGACAATCTTTACTGTGCATATCACAGTGTTCTTACTAAGTTACATTCAAAATTTAATTAAAGTATTATTTCGTTTATGTTATAACAGTATAGCTGAAAAACGCACGTAATAATCCATATTTTAACACTGTATAAAACAATATTATGTTTCCCCTGGTGTAAGAAATAATACTTTTTCTCTACGCATTCCTTCTGCTCTAATTTATTCATCACTCATCCAAGAAGTACTAAATTCAACGTTAATTACTTATTATAATATTACTATTATTCAGGCAAGTATAATTTTCATAAGTTTCACTTTTGTTTCCTTACATAGCCATCAAATAGAAAATCAGACCTCCTCCTGCCACGCCCAACTGTCACAGCCTCCCTTTCAGGATTTGTCAATAGTTCTCTCTGACATTAAATACTATATTATTTATAACCAATAGTAAGCAGAGGTTTTTCATCTATCAGCTGACGTTTTAATATTATGTTGATTTATGCACAGAAAGAGAAATGAATATTAATATTCCTTAAATCATCTGGCTGATGCGAATACTTGAATTTTCCCTTCCAAACTATTCGAATACGCGTATTAATACTCACAAAGCGAATACCCGATGTTTGTTGACGTCACAGTATTTTGTTGAATAGGAATATTTGTATCTACGTACTTAAAACAGCAGTAGTTTCAAAACGTAACAGTCTTTATATCCCAGGTTCATCTCACCCAAGTTTAAATAAGTATGGCAAAAGTTGGTTGACCAGATTTCCAAATCCAGAAACCAGAGCGCTCTGACCATTGTCACTAATTTTTAAACGATTATAACGCATTTTAACCAATTTAACTTGTGTTTAATTTATTTTAAAGTTACTGAATTTTCTCACACCACATTAACGCTACATCCAAATATATTAACACTATTTGTTTGTTATTTTAATTATTTCAACTGTTTTGTTGGTGATATACATACAACTGCGCAGACTCTGATTTAATCACAGACGGAGCTTTTGAATGAGTTAGCAAGAGAGCACGTGCTACGAGAAATAGTAAGTCAAGAGAGCCTATTACATTCCTGATTCAATGTGACTGATAATTTGTTGTCTTTGTCACAAAACCGGGACGTTTCGATCGTCCTGGGAACTTTTCTGGGACAAACTAGCTATAAACGACCCGCCTTTACCGGGACGTCTGGTTATCTTGAGCATAAGATTTCTACCTATTACAACTTTTAAATATAAAGTGTGTTTTTTTTCCCCATTACAATCGTATCAGGTGAATAACATATACTCCAACGCTTGTAAGTGATTAAAGCCAATAATACCTAACAAACGTCTTCCTATCAAACTCATAATTAATCAACAAAGAAAATATTCATGTTCACGTTGAAATGAATGTTAGGTGTATCAATTCTCGTTTTATATTTTATCGTGAGTACATAGAAAACAAAATATTCTTTAGAACGAAGAAGTTGTTATTTTAACATATCCTATAAATTATCATGAGCTGTGCGTTAATCAAATTAACTGAATATAAGTGCTCTTAGCACTAGAAAACAAGTGTTATGGTTGAATGTATCATATCTACATCTCACATTGGTTTAAGAAACTCTATATTACGGCTGAAACTGCAAGTGTTTTACTAAGAATTTTTACCTAAGACGCAAACAGCTTCGTTATATTTTGGTTCCCTTCACCTTAAAGCACTTCAGGCTGTTTTTGAAAGGTTTAGCTGTAGTATTTGGCCAAAAGCCAAAGTAAACCAAACTTTTTGCTTTTGCGGCCGGCGAGTTGATGAATCTCTGTATCGCGTAATTATAGCAAATAGGTTTTCCATTAAGGATTTATCTGAAACAAACGGAATATTTGGAGTAACTAGAAACTGATGAAAATGTTCTGTCAGTTACTCGAATAAGAGTAAACGTAGGTTAATTAGGAACGGATAGTAACAGCCTGTAATGTATCCGTTATCCCAGAAATGGTTGCGTCTGGCTTACACGTGATTATACACATATAACAATTATGATGTAATTATTCTTTTAAATAATATACAACCCATAAGATGATAAATATAAATAAATGTAATACAACACAAAGGTATATAAAAATAAATGATAGTTAAATATCATATAACAGATAGGTACATAAAGTTAACGATCAGTTGGTGTCACACTACACATTTATATAAATATAAAGATCATCTAGTGCCATAAAACACATCTATATAAAGGTAAAGAGTGACATAACACTAAATGATAAAGATAGTCAAATGTCATATAACACCGAGATATATAAAGCTAAGTATTAGTTAGTGTTATACAACACATCTATATAAAGGTAAAGAGTGTTAAATATCATATAACGCTTAGATATATGAACCTCAAAATCAGTTGATGTCATACAAGAAATGTGCATAAGAATAAAGATCAGTTGATGTCATACAAGAAATGTGCATAAGAATAAAGATCAGTTGATGTCATACAAGAAATGTGCATAAAAATAAAGATCAGTTGATGTCATACAAGAAATGTGCATAAAAATAAAGATCAGTTGACGTTATACAAGAAATGTGCATAAAGATAGAGATCAGTTGATGTCATACAAGAAATGTACATAAAGATAAAGATCAGTTGATGTCATACAAGAAATGTACATAAAAATAAAGATCAGTTGATGTTATACAAGAAATGTACATAAAGATAAAGATCATTTGATGTTATACAAGAAATCTACATAAAAATAAAGATCAGTTGACGTCATACAAGAAATGTACATAAATATAAAGATCAGTTGATGTCATACAAGAAATGTACATAAAGATAAAGATCAGTTGATGTTATACAAGAATTGTACATAAATATATAGATCAGTTGATGTCATACAAGAAATATACATAAAAATAAAGATCAGTTGATGTTATACAAGAAATGTACATAAAGATAAAGATCAGTTGATGTCATACAAGAAATGTACATGAAGATAAAGATCATTTATATGAAAAACGGCTCGTTTGGGCTGAGAAAACACTTTTACATAGAAGAGCGAACAACGTTTCGACCTTCTTCGGTCATCGTCAGAGTTTCGACCGAAGAAGGTCGAAACGTTGTTCGCTCTTCTATGTAAAAGTGTTTTCTCAGCCCAAACGAGCCGTTTTTGCATATAAATTTCTCAACAAGTGGGTTTCTTGTCATCACAAAGATAAAGATCATTTGATGTTATACAAGAAATCTACATAAAGATAAAGATCAGTTGATGTTATACAAGAAATGTACATAAAAATAAAGATCAGTTGATGTCATACAAGAATTGTACATAAAAATAAAGATCAGTTGATGTTATACGAGAAATGTGCATAAAGATAAAGATCAGTTGATGTTATACAAGAAATCTACATAAAGATAAATATCAGTTGATGTTATACAAGAAATGTACATAAAGATAAAGATCAGTTGATGTCATACAAGAATTGTACATAAAAATAAAGATCATTTGATGTTATACAAGAAATGTACATAAAAATAAAGATCATTTGATGTTATACAAGAAATGTACATAAAGATAAAGATCAGTTGATGTCATACAAGAAATGTACATAAAAATAAAGATCATTTGATGTTATACAAGAAATGTGCATAAAGATCAGTTGATGTCATACAAGAAATGTACATAAATATAAAGATCAGTTGATGTCATACAAGAAATGTACATAAAGATAAAGATCAGTTGATGTCATACAAGAATTGTACATAAATATATAGATCAGTTGATGTCATACAAGAAATGTACATAAAAATAAAGATCAGTTGATGTCATACAAGAAATGTACATAAAAATAAAGATCATTTGATGTTATACAAGAAATGTACATAAAGATAAAGATCAGTTGATGTCATACAAGAAATGTACATAAAGATAAAGATCATTTGATGTTATACAAGAAATGTACATAAAGATAAAGATCAGTTGATGTTATACAAGAAATGTACATAAAGATAAAGATCAGTTGATGTCATACAAGAATTGTACATAAAAATAAAGATCAGTTGATGTTATACGAGAAATGTGCATAAAGATAAAGATCAGTTGATGTCATACAAGAAATGTGCATAAAGATAAAGATCAGTTGATGTTATACAAGAAATCTAAATAAAGATAAAGATCATTTGATGTTATACAAGAAATCTACATAAAAATAAAGATCATTTGATGTTATACAAGAAATGTACATAAAGATAAAGATCAGTTGATGTTATACAAGAAATGTGCATGAAGATCAGTTGATGTTATACAAGAAATGTGCATAAAGATCAGTTGATGTTATACAAGAAGTGTACATAAAGATAAAGATCAGTTGATGTCATACAAGAAGTGTACATAAAGATAAAGATCAGTTGATGTTATACAAGAAATGTGCATAAAGATCATTTGATGTTATACAAGAAATGTGCATAAAGATCATTTGATGTTATACAAGAAATGTGCATAAAGATCAGTTGATGTCATACAAGAAATGTACATAAATATAAAGATCAGTTGATGTCATACAAGAAATGTACATAAAGATAAAGATCAGTTGATGTCATACAAGAATTGTACATAAATATATAGATCAGTTGATGTCATACAAGAAATGTACATAAAAATAAAGATCAGTTGATGTTATACAAGAAATGTGCATAAAGATAAAGATCAGTTGATGTCATACAAGAAATGTACATAAAGATAAAGATCAGTTGATGTCATACAAGAAATGTACATAAAGATAAAGATCAGTTGATGTCATACAAGAATTGTACATAAATATATAGATCAGTTGATGTCATACAAGAAATGTACATAAAAATAAAGATCATTTGATGTTATACAAGAAATGTACATAAAGATAAAGATCAGTTGATGTCATACAAGAAATGTACATAAAGATAAAGATCATTTGATGTTATACAAGAAGTGTACATAAAGATAAAGATCAGTTGATGTTATACAAGAAATGTACATAAAGATAAAGATCAGTTGATGTCATACAAGAATTGTACATAAAAATAAAGATCAGTTGATGTTATACGAGAAATGTGCATAAAGATAAAGATCAGTTGATGTCATACAAGAAATGTGCATAAAGATAAAGATCAGTTGATGTTATACAAGAAATCTAAATAAAAATAAAGATCAGTTGATGTTATACAAGAAATCTAAATAAAGATAAAGATCATTTGATGTTATACAAGAAATCTACATAAAAATAAAGATCATTTGATGTTATACAAGAAATGTACATAAAGATAAAGATCAGTTGATGTTATACAAGAATTGTACATAAAAATAAAGATCAGTTGATGTTATACGAGAAATGTGCATAAAGATAAAGATCAGTTGATGTCATACAAGAAATGTGCATAAAGATAAAGATCAGTTGATGTTATACAAGAAATCTAAATAAAGATAAAGATCAGTTGATGTTATACAAGAAATCTAAATAAAGATAAAGATCATTTGATGTTATACAAGAAATCTACATAAAAATAAAGATCAGTTGATGTTATACAAGAAATGCGCATAAAGATCATTTGATGTTATACAAGAAATGTGCATAAAGATCATTTGATGTTATACAAGAAGTGTACATAAAGATAAAGATCAGTTGATGTCATACAAGAAATGTACATAAAAATAAAGATAATTTGATGTTATACAAAAATGTACATAAAGATAAAGATCAGTTGATGTCATACAAGAAATGTACATAAATATAAAGATCAGTTGATGTTATACAAGAAATGTGCATAAAGATAAAGATCAGTTGATGTCATACAAGAAGTGTACATAAAGATAAAGATCAGTTGATGTTATACAAGAAATGTACATAAAGATAAAGATCAGTTGATGCTATACAAGAAATCTACATAAAGATCAGTTGGTGCTATACAACGCACAGGTATATAGAGATAAAGATACTTAAGTTTCATAGGAGGAACAGTGAACCAAATTACAGATTTAACTCTATAGTTAAGATAAAAGTGGACAGTAATCAAAGAAGACTAATTGAAATATAAATTGATAATTAAGAATATGAAAAACATTATGCTAATAGCGAATTCAAACAATGGCTCAATTCTGCAATAAAACTTATACAAAAGGTAAGAATTTCTTGAATAAATCAGACGTCCACCAGGGGGAACCACATTATTAATTCTTTACCCAAAGTCTTCTGCACACCTTTGTCACTTTAACCTACTTGGTGACAGACTCCAATTTTATAATTTACGATATAAAATGCACGAAAAATTTTAGAAAATGTTCCTCAATTTTGGGGCTTAGAATTTCGTTTCTGCTTGATTTCTATCATTTTAAGTAATTTATATTAAATCTATAGAGACAACTTAAGTTTACGCATTTAACGCTAACATAAATTCTTAGAAACGTATTAGAATTGTTTTTAAAAGCGCAGCCACTATTCACGGTATGCGGTGTAATTAAACTGTGTAATATAACAGCGGATTATTTGTAAGATAATGACGTCATGTTACCTTCCGTAGCTAGACTATCTCATAATTATTATCATTCGTTTCACAGCAATGGATTTTAATTAAACTTGACTCTTATTTTTTTCCCTAAGGTATTTTACGAGAATATAATCCGGTATCCACTAGTGATTATCTCCGATAAATATTATTAAATGGAATAAAAATCTAAATAAAAATGAAAACTGTTATACACTGGAGTTAAAGCATTCGAGTCATAATCTGAGGGTCGAGAGTTCGAATCCCTGTCACACCAAACATGCTCGCCCTTTCAGCCGTGGGAGTGTTATAATGTTTCAGTCAATCCCACTATTCGTTGGTAGAAGAGTAGCCTAAAAATTGGCGGTGGGTGGTGATGACTAGCTGCCTTCCTTCTAGTCTTACGCTGCTAAATTAAGGACGGCTAGCGTAGATAGCCCTCGAGTAGCTTTGCGCGAAATGTAAAACAAACCAAGCCAAACCTCTCAGAGTTTGCACCGAGCCCTCGAGGAGGCTATTTTGTCTTAAATTATTAGTATGCGGGTAATCTTGCTGGAACCAAGTTATTAACATGTTCCACAACAAAGTTTCTAAAATAGTTCAACTTTTCAAAATTAATAAAGTTTTAAAGAAAAACCCTTATTTACATATTTTAAATTTACTTTTCTCTATGGTTTTAGCGCCACCTATCGACACAGATGGATTCTGCGAACGTACAACGCTAGAAACTGGGTTTCGATACCCGTGGTGGGCAGTGCACAGATATCCCTTTGTGTAGCTTTGCGCTTAACTACAAACAAACAAACTATTATTTCTTGCTTGGTATACAAATTAATTCACAAACAAGTACGGAAACTATTGTAAAAGTATAATTGATATGGTTTCTCATTCAACGTTAGCCTTGTTTTGTTTGTGTTAGAGTAAAGCCATATTGAGGCTATCTGCTGTGTCCCCAGCGGGTAATCGAGCTCCGGATTTCAACGTTGTAGGTTTATAGACTTAGCGCTATCCCACGAGAAAGGGAATGGGACAGCGGTAACTACAAAATAGAAATCTAAATACAAGGACATTGATACGTCAGATACGGAAAATTCAAGCTTATTAAACGTATAGCTGTCTAATCCCACCGTCATTCATCCAAATGACCGACATCGTAACCGAATAAGGCGAGTAAATAGACTTGTATGTGACTCGGTTTATTGACCGAGTGTCTGAAAAAGAACACGTAAGAGTAAATTTATTGAGATATACACCCCATACAAAGTCATATTATTAGGATTTTATTTGCTAAAGACGTAGGATTAGTGCCGTTAAAAAACACAGAGATGGCTAGCTGTGTGTGTCCAGTATTGCCAGGAAATTTGGTTTACGTGGTTATACTTAGATGTCAAAGGGTGACTTTTTTTTTTTCAAATTGCTGCTCTTGTTGGACTAAACCTCTTGAAGGTAAACACTAAAAGAATTGAGGTCACACACAAAGAAATAGCTTTATATATAGATATATAGCGACAATATAAATTAAACACTGCCAAACATTTAATTAAAAAGTAATCCTTTGTTTAATTTGATAAACTCTTCTCTGACTGTTAAATAACGTATTCGCACGATGATAAATAATTGATTTTTTTCGTTAATGTCAGTACAACTTTAATACAACAAACCCTAAACTTAGGACATCACTAAAGTTGTACGATATTTCTGGTTAAATATGCACTTTGAAGTTTGCGTAGGTAAAACAAGTAAAATTTATATATTTTATCTGTTATAAATAATAATTAATTTTCTGGGCCACTACTACTAAATTATTAGACGTTCATAACTAACTAATTAGACTGATTCATACAATTAGCACAAGTTGACAAAATTAAAAAAACAAGGAACTTTCCAGAAACTTCGACACCCTCCATTTATACAGGAAGCTGTTTAACCTGACTATTTTATACCCCACAAAGAAAAAATGCTTTATATCTTTTCACTGTCTTCTTTTATCTCTAATCGATAATGGTGCCGGGAGGAATATTCCAGGAGTCTTAATGTTTCACTATCATAAGATGGGAAAAGAGTGGATCTGACATAAAAACATCACTTTAAGACATTGTTGAATGAATTAAGAGTACATGAAATGAAATACATATGTTATCCAGAAACAAAAGTTCAGGGCTTTTGTTGTCAATATTTTGAAATATATATAGCGTACCCAGATGTCGCCACAGTTCAGTGGATTTGTTGCTTTCAGTTATTCACAAGTCTCCAATGTTCCCTACCATGTTTCTTTAATTGTTTTTTTTAATATGTTAAAAGATTAATTTTATCTAATAATACTAGTCTCTACTCCCATATATATGTCACGATCTGCACAAGTACTTGATCACGGACTCCACGACTGAAATACTTGAACCTCCTAACTAAAACTGAAGGTTTTAGTAACAATATTAAAACATTATCATTAAACCTAAACGTTCCAGTAAAAAAACATTTAAAACTTTCTACTGAAACATAAACGTTCCAGTAAAAACGTTCAAACCTATTCACTAATATTCAACCTTTCAGTAAAAAAAGTTAAACCTCCTCAATAAAACTAAACGTTCCAGTAAAAACGTATAAACCTATTCACTAAAACTAAACGTGCCACAAAAACGTTTAAACCTATTCACTAATACTAAACGTTTCAGTAAAAACGTTTAAACCTATTCACTAAACCAAAATATTTAGTAAAAATGTTTAAACCTAATTACTTAAACAAAACATTCCAGTAAAAACGTTTACACCTATTTATTAAAACAAAACGATCCGGTAAAAACATTTAAACATATTCACTAAAACAAAACATTCGAGTACAAACATTTAAATCTCCTCATTAAGCCTAAACGTTTCAGTGAAAACGTTTAAACTATTCACTAAAACTAAATCTTCGAGTAAAAATGTTTAAACCTAATTACTAAAACAAAATATTCCAGTAAAAACGTTTAAACCTATTTATTAAAACAAAACGATCCAGTATAAAACATTCAAACCTCCTACCAAAACTAAACGTTCCAGAAAGAAACATTTATACCTCCTCACTAAAACTAAAACCTTTAACTAAAACGTTTAAACCTATTCACTAAAAATAAACGTTCCAGTAAAAACATTTAAACCTATTCACTAAAACTAAATATTCCAATAAAAATGTTTAAACCTAATTACTGAAACAAAACGATCCAGTAAAAACATTTAAATTTATTTATTAACACAAAACGATCCAGTAAAAACGTTTAAACCTATTCACTAAAAATAAACGTTTCAGTAAAAACGTTTAAACCTATTCGCTAAAACTAAACGTTCCACAAAAACGTTTAAACCTATTCACTAATACTAAACGTTCCAGTAAAAACGTTTAAACCTATTCGCTAAAACTAAACGTTCCAGTAAAAACGTTCAAACCTATTCACTAAAACTAAACGTTTCAGTAAAAACGTTTAAACTATTCACTAAAACTAAATATTCCAGTAAAAAGGTTTAAACCTAATTATTATTACAAAACGATCCAATAAAAACGTTTAAACCTACTCATTAATACTAAATGTTTCAGTACAAAAAGTTAAACCTCCTCACTAAAATTAAACGTTCCAGTAACAACGTTTAAACCTATTCGCTAAAACTAAACGTTCCACAAAAACGTTTAAACCTATTCACTAATACTAAACGTTCCAGTAAAAACATTTAAACTATTCACTAAAACAAAACGTTTTAGTAAAAGTTACGTTTTTTTTAATGACATTCAATTAAACCTCATAGGTTAATTTTAGTTTTAAATCGTTCTGTTAGTAGAAGATACATATTCAAATATATTTTTTGGAAATTAAATATGTAGTTTTTGACCCACTTCACGTGTTGGAAACGATACGGTTTACAAAATCAGCAGAATTAACTTTTACGTATTAATTAAAGTGATACAAAGACAAGAAACAAAAATCACAACTGTTTTAAATATTCTGTTGGAATAATAAAACTTAACAATAAGTAAGTCGCAGTGTGATTACATGTTTCTATTGGCTCTGTGGTGTTTTGTTTTAATTTTTCACACGTGCATTCTTTAAACTGATATACTGTATATCACATAGGTAAGACTTCAACATTAACACGTGCGTTTTTGACTGAGATATTTTTATCACGTAAGTGTAAATTCTTTGTTCACACATGTGTTTCTGGTCTAAAGTTAGTGAATCACGTAGGTGTATTTTATACATTCACTTCTGTCTCTGGTCTAAAGTTAGTGAATCACGTAGGTGTATTTTATACATTCACTTCTGTTTCTGGTATAAAGTTAGTGAATCACGTAGGTGTATTTCCTACATTCACTTCTGTTTCTGGTCTAAAGTTAGTGAATCACGTAGGTGTATTTTATACATTCACTTCTGTCTCTGGTCTAAAGTTAGTGAATCACGTAGGTGTATTTTCTACATTCACTTCTGTTTCTGGTATAAAGTTAGTGAATCACGTAGGTGTATTTCCTACATTCACTTCTGTTTCTGGTATAAAGTTAGTGAATCACGTAGGTGTATTTTCTACATTCACTTCTGTTTCTGGTATAAAGTTAGTGAATCACGTAGGTGTATTTTCTACATTCACTTCTGTTTCTGGTCTAAAGTTAGTGAATCACGTAGGTGTATTTTCTACATTCACTTCTGTTTCTGGTCTAAAGTTAGTGAATCACGTAGGTGTATTTTCTACATTCACTTCTGTTTCTGGTCTAAAGTTAGTGAATCACGTAGGTGTATTTTCTACATTCACTTCTGTTTCTGGTATAAAGTTAGTGAATCACGTAGGTGTATTTTCTACATTCACTTCTGTTTCTGGTCTAAAGTTAGTGAATCACGTAGGTGTATTTTCTACATTCACTTCTGTTTCTGGTCTAAAGTTAGTGAATCACGTAGGTGTATTTTCTACATTCACTTCTGTTTCTGGTATAAAGTTAGTGAATCACGTAGGTGTATTTTCTACATTCACTTCTGTTTCTGGTCTAAAGTTAGTGAATCACGTAGGTGTATTTTCTACATTCACTTCTGTTTCTGGTATAAAGTTAGTGAATCACGTAGGTGTATTTTCTACATTCACTTCTGTTTCTGGTATAAAGTTAGTGAATCACGTAGGTGTATTTTCTACATTCACTTCTGTTTCTGGTCTAAAGTTAGTGAATCACGTAGGTGTATTTTCTACATTCACTTCTGTTTCTGGTATAAAGTTAGTGAATCACGTAGGTGTATTTTCTACATTCACTTCTGTTTCTGGTCTAAGCTCTGTGAATTACGTAAGTGTGGTTTCTACATTCACTTCTGTTTCTGGTCTAAGCTCTGTGAATTACGTAAGTGTGGTTTCTACATTCACACGTGTGTTCTTGATCTGAGATGTTTGAATCACGTTTGTGTGATTTCTGTGTTTACAAATGTGTCTTAGATATGAGATCCGTTAATGTGTGTTTTAAAATATCCTAATTATGATCATAAATAGAAAGAAACAAAGTATATCTATTAAATAAAGCAATAAACATACATAGAAATGTTTATACAGTCTGTAATACCAGCTACCTTTCTTTTGTACTGCCACCAATGACTTTAATTTCCTATTTCTCAATATTCTCTTAGCAACAAAACTATCGCTATAAACATACTAATAATTTAAACATTGTTATTTGATATTATTAAAGAATGTGTACAGTAAAATCGCACATTAACACTGTAAAACCAGATATACGTCCTAAACGCATCCAGACATCCAAACAATACGAATACGTCATTTCGCTGTTACATTCCTCAAAATACATGGTAGGTCGAACAAAACGTAATTTTACACCAGTGTTTTGTTGTTTGTGAAAATACTTAACCTGAAGTTGATATAAAGGAATCGAAAACGAATAATTTGATTTCATAATCGAAAGAAGGAATTTTACTCGGAAAGGAAATGTACTCGTCTTCATCCGGCAGATTACTTCCGGTAAAACGAAAAAGAAAAAAAAAAAAAACCCTGACGCAATATAGCCCTGTTGTCCAATTATTCACTTACTTAAAGAAATATATGTCACAAGATCGCCTAATGACCTTGGACTTATTTACCGATATGACCAACAAATGTCAGTCAAAGATGTTTTCTTAACTCCAACCTGTACTTTCATTTTCCACAGACTCAAAACGTTTCGTCTCATGTTTCTCCAGTATCACAGTGAACTCTAACCAACCACCATACTTAACTATGAGATTTGCTTTATTTCATTTCCGTATTGCCTCATTTTTCAAATTACTATTAATAACTCATTATGGTTCGATTATCTAAAGTTCTGACAGTAAAATATCTATAATGATGTGTTATTGTGCTTCATCGTGTTTCGTGAATTGAAACTTTTGTTTGTGTGTTTGTTTTTTAATTTCGCGCTGAGCTAAACAAGGGATGTCTGCGCTAGCTGTCCTTAATTTAGCAGTGTAAAACTAGATGGAAGGGATCTATTCAACACCACCCACCGGGCTACTCTTTTACCAACGAATAAAATAAAATAAAATAACATTGATCGTAACATTAACCACCACCACGGCTGAAAGGACGAACATGTTAAATGTGACGGGGATTCGAACCCATGACCCTCAGATTACGAGTCGAGCGTATACTGAAAGAAAAATCAAATTTCTTCCTGGCGGTAGTCTAAATAACCATTCAGGTACTTTAAGCCAGGATTTACCTTTTAATTACTATATTTCAGCATATTTGAAATCTGTACCACTTGAAAGGTTTCAAGTGGCAAGAAATAAAACTGATTTATTGTAACTCTTTGAAGAATCAGTTCAATAATGATTTTTTGTTACTAAGCGCCTGATTCAGGATATACAGAACACGAGCAGTATTTTGTTTACACTGTAACTGTTATGGTAATTTATTACAAGAGGACCAACACTAAACAGAAAGCCAAAGCTTTATGTACATTTCCATATGAGTTTTAACCCAAGTATTTAACCCTACTTAAAGTTCTCGATTCCGAAACAAAGCTAATTATTTCATGCAATGGAGTTTTTCCTGCGTTATTTGTTGTATGACTCCAGAAGTTTGACACATGAGACTTTTTTAGAATAGTAATTCAGAAGAAATTGACAAAAAAC
Source organism: Tachypleus tridentatus (assembly GCF_004210375.1). Classification (NCBI taxonomy): domain Eukaryota; kingdom Metazoa; phylum Arthropoda; class Merostomata; order Xiphosura; family Limulidae; genus Tachypleus; species Tachypleus tridentatus. The sequence goes on from NC_134833.1 coordinate 12,316,074, forward strand.
AAACATAGTCTTTCCAGCCTACCTGACCAGTACGAGTTTTCCACGAAGAGAATACATTCTAGTTTTTGTTTTTCGTAAAACTCTGCCACTGATACCAATACCTAGGAAATATATCAAATTACTGATTGAAATGCTTGTTTTAACATAAATTTATCTCAAAATCCGTTTACTCGGCTTTCATTCGTCACAAAATGATGTTCTGGGTGATCACGTTAAACCTGTACTGATACCACGTTCTTGAAAGAACTTGAAAACAGCGGTAATCCATAAGGCAAACCGTTCGCGTTTATGTCTCCAGTAAGTAGATTATATCTACTGCTATTTTCATTCTCTGAATTGTTTAGAACGACAGATATCTTCATCTGATTATTATGCATGTACTTATGATTAAGTTTATGATACATTATTATCTGAATATATGAATTTAATAATAACAATTTAAATTTTCTAAGTTAGCTAAACCTTGTAAGTTACATTTGGGATTACGGCCGAAAACGTGATTAACAGTAATCTAACCCAGTTGACAAAATTATTAATTTTATCCATTGTAAGTAAGAACAGTATATTAAACTATCCATATTCGTTTCTTGATTTAACTTTATTTGTGATCCATTTTACAACAAATACGTATTGGTTTATTGAAGAGTTCTAGTTCTAACAGTAACATTATTGAAGAGTTCTTGCTCCAACAGTAACATTACTGAAAAGTTCTAGTTCTAACAGTAACATTATTGAAGAGTTTTAGTTCCAACAGTAACATTATTGAAGAGTTCTAGTTCTAACAGTAACATTATTGAAAAGTTCTAGTTCTAACAGTAACATTATTGGAAAGTTCTAGTTCCAACAGTAACATTATTGAAGAGTTCTAGTTCTAACAGTGACATTATTGAAGAGTTCTAGTTCTAACAGTAACATTATTGAAGAGTTCTAGTTCCAATAGTAACATTATTGAAGAGTTCTAGTTCTAACAGTAACATTATTGAAGAGTTCTAGCTCTAACAGTAACATTATTGAAAAGTTCTAACAGTAACATTATTGAAGAGTTTTAGTCCCAACAGTAACATTATTGAAGAGTTTTAGTTCCAACAGTAACATTATTGAAGAGTTCTAGTTCCAACAGTAACATTATTGAAGAGTTCTAGTTCCAACAGTAACATTATTGAAGAGTTCTAGTTCCAACAGTGACATTATTGAAGAGTTCTAGTTCTAACAGTAACATTATTGAAGAGTTCTAGCTCTAACAGTAACATTATTGAAAAGTTCTAACAGTAACATTATTGAAGAGTTTTAGTCCCAACAGTAACATTATTGAAGAGTTTTAGTTCCAACAGTAACATTATTGAAGAGTTCTAGTTCCAACAGTAACATTATTGAAGAGTTCTAGTTCCAACAGTAACATTATTGAAGAGTTCTAGTTCCAACAGTAACATTATTGAAGAGTTCTAGTTCTAACAGTGACATTATTGAAGAGTTCTAGTTCTAACAGTAACATTATTGAAGAGTTCTAGTTCCAACAGTAACATTATTGAAGAGTTCTAGTTCTAACAGTAACATTATTGAAGAGTTCTAGCTCTAACAGTAACATTATTGAAAAGTTCTAACAGTAACATTATTGAAGAGTTTTAGTCCCAACAGTAACATTATTGAAGAGTTTTAGTTCCAACAGTAACATTATTGAAGAGTTCTAGTTCTAACAGTAACATTATTGAAAAGTTCTAGTTCTAACAGTAACAGTATTGAAGAGTTCTAGTTCCAACAGTAACATTATTGAAGAGTTCTAGTTCCAACAGTAACATTATTGAAGAGTTCTAGTTCTAACAGTAACATTATTGAAAAGTTCTAGTTCTAACAGTAACATTATTGAAGAGTTCTAGTTCCAACAGTAACATTATTGAAGAGTTCTAGTTCCAACAGTAACATTATTGAAGAGTTCTAGTTCCAACAGTAACATTATTGAAGAGTTTTAGTTCCAACAGTAACATTATTGAAGAGTTCTAGTTCTAACAGTGACATTATTGAAGAGTTCTAGTTCCAACAGTAACATTATTGAAGAGTTCTAGTTCCAACAGTAACATTATTGAAGAGTTCTAATTCTAACAGTAACATTATTGAAGAGTTCTAGTTCTAACAGTAACATTATTGAAGAGTTCTTGCTCCAACAGTAACATTACTGAAAAGTTCTAGTTCTAACAGTAACATTATTGAAGAGTTCTAGTTCCAACAGTAACATTATTGAAGAGTTTTAGTTCCAACAGTAACATTATTGAAGAGTTCTAGTTCGAACAGTAACATTATTGAAGAGTTCTAGTTCCAACAGTAACATTATTGAAGAGTTCTAGTTCCAACAGTAACATTATTGAAGAGTTCTAGTTCCAACAGTAACATTATTGAAGAGTTTTAGTTCCAACAGTAACATTATTGAAGAGTTCTAGTTCTAACAGTAACATTATTGAAGAGTTCTAGTTCGAACAGTAACATTATTGAAGAGTTTTAGTTCCAACAGTAACATTATTGAAGAGTTCTAGTTCCAACAGTAACATTATTGAAGAGTTCTAGTTCGAACAGTAACATTATTGAAGAGTTCTAGTTCCAACAGTAACATTATTGAAGAGTTCTAGTTCGAACAGTAACATTATTGAAGAGTTCTAGTTCCAACAGTAACATTATTGAAGAGTTCTAGTTCCAACAGTAACATTATTGAAGAGTTTTAGTTCCAACAGTAACATTATTGAAGAGTTCTAGTTCCAACAGTAACATTATTGAAGAGTTCTAGTTCCAACAGTAACATTATTGAAGAGTTCTAGTTCCAACAGTAACATTATTGAAGAGTTTTAGTTCCAACAGTAACATTATTGAAGAGTTCTAGTTCGAACAGTAACATTATTGAAGAGTTTTAGTTCCAACAGTAACATTATTGAAGAGTTCTAGTTCTAACAGTAACATTATTGAAGAGTTCTAGTTCCAACAGTAACATTATTGAAGAGTTTTAGTTCTAACAGTAACATTATTGAAGAGTTCTTGTTCCAACAGTAACATTATTGAAGAGTTTTAGTTCTAACAGTAACATTATTGAAGAGTTCTAGTTCCAACAGTAACATTATCTTGTTGTTTTCTAGGTCATGAGGCGACTATAATATTAACGACTATATTAATGTTATGTGTATAGTGACATTTGAGTCTTCCAATTTCTGTACTTTTGAGTCAGGTATTTTACTTCTAGCTTCAGGTTTATTTTTAAAATTATAATCAATAATTACGGAGTAGATGACAGTATTTTCTTACTTCTGTTGACAAGATAATACGATAGATGTCGCTGGACGTTTTCCTAAATAGAAAATTGCTTTCTATGAAACGTCAATTAAACCAATGTTTTACGAACTATTTTAAAACTCGTACGCTCACGAAGCGGAACTATATTTTTCATACTAACATCAAAACTGATTGGCTGACCATACAAAATAGATATTGAAGTATAATATGTTAAAATATTTTTTGGAGCAAAACCAAATTAAAATTATTTATCCCGGAATATATGACATGTTAGGAATTCTTAGGTTCAGACATAGTCTGTTAATTTTGATCAGTTAATTTCGAAACTAAACAAATATACCTATAACGTAAAAGGTTTTGGTATTATTAATCTGGTATCTGTGTTATAATACACGAGTGTGTGTGTGTTTTTGCTGTGTCCTCCGAGTGGAATAGGACCTCTGATTTTAGCGTTGTAAATCCGAAGACTTATCGCTGTCCCAGCGGCGGACTATAATAGACGAACTAAACAGTCAGTTTGTTTGTTTGTTTGTTTTTGAATTTCGCACAAAGCTACTCGAGGGCTATCTGTGCTAGCCGTCTCCAATTTAGCAGTGTAAGACTAGAGAGAAGACAGCTAGTCATCACCACTCACCGCCAACTCCTGGACTACTCTTTTACCAACGAATAGTGGGATTGACCGTCACATTATAACGCCCCCACGGCTGAAAAGGCGAGCATGTTTGGCGGGACGGGTATCTAAAGAGTCAAACTTGAAATTCATAGGAACAGACCAAACTATAAATTCGGATTGTTCATGGTTTGCGTTACGCATCCGAAACAACATAAAGCAATATATTCTTCGGGAACAAGACTATGGTGTAAGAGTTAAAGTCAACCACAGAAGAGGTAGTTCAACAGTTGGCGGTGAGTGCTGTCGATCAGTGCGTCAGTTCAAAGCTAAGAGCTGCTGCGTGAAGATGGTTCCTTATGTAGCTACTGACAAAATATTCTGAAAGAAAAGTTTAAATAACAAAAACGAGTGAATTTGGACAACTAAACGCAGTTTGTTCTGTGTTGAGATTGGGGGGAGCAGTCAGTCACGTGCACCTGGTGTTGTATAAATCATAACAGAGCTGTACATTGACTGATAGTTACTTACGTATGTGATCATGGGATAATTCCAGGCCGCTGCAACCAACGCTTCCGAAACACAGCTTTCGTCAGGTCCGATGAAGGCTACAGCCCCACTGTCACGCATGACAGTCATTTCTCTGATAGCCACGGACGTCCCTCTCTCACCGGCATCCGCAGGTATAAACTGTAACGTGTGGTTGGGAAGCAAGTCCGGTCTTTCGTTTACTTTCATCACAGCTACGGTGATAGCTCCGGCAATGAGTTTTCCAATGCCGTCTCCCTTAAACGTAGCTAAAAATCCTATTGTAATGTTAGGTTTCGAATCCCGATCTTTATCCATGCCAACTGCTTCGATGGTCAAACATAAGAGTACAAATAACGCGAGCAAAATGACGAAAACTGAATGTACATCCATGCTGAATCCAACTGGAATCAATACCTCAATATACTTCCAAGAAATCAGGCTAACATTGGTATATATTACTTTAATCAAATTGCTACTTTTTGGGGAGTGGTATGTTGATACAGTTTACACTAAGTACTTTTTTCAATTTTGAATTCACAAATAAAATATAATTACCAAATAATTATTCAAAAGAATTGCACAAAGTTTCGTATAAGCGATTTCATAAAATAATTAATTTAACTCTAATTAAATAATTCTCTAATTCAAGTGCAGATTACTGTCAGAAACTGTTAGATAATTCTCTAATTCAAGTACACATTGCTGTCAGAAACTGTTAGATAATTCTCTAATTCAAGTACACATTACTGTCAGAAACTGTTAGATAATTCTCTTATTCAAGTACAGATTACTATCAGAAACTGTTATAATATAAAGAGGTGTTCCAGTATACATTGTAATCTCTCACTTTTCTTTGAAACTGTGACGTAAAAAAGAGTGACTCTTCCTGTTTTTTGTTGCTCAAACGGTGGAAAACAACTTTACATTTCTGTTTCCTTACAAACTGGAATCTCCCATAAAGAAAACAGTAGGTATGCGTAGACAGATGACGATTCAGTCGGAAAACAATAACGTTATTTTGTTTTTCTCGCGGGTATGTTCAAAATATCCAATTATAATTTCGACCTCTCCAACAAAACGGGCGAAATCTACAGGATTGAGAGTTATAAGAGAAACAGTGTAAACAAAAAATATAAATATAAATACACATATTTATGTGCGTGTGCGTGTTATACATGGATTTCATTTGAGGCGAGATATAAAAGAAGCTAAACACAGTTCAAAATTAACTATTTAAACAAACCAATTCAATTTATGCTAAGTGTAATGAATTATATTAAAACATACGAACTTACACTTTTAACACCGAAAACTGCTAAAGGCTTACGGAATAAAGTTTTAAGTTAAGCCTCGCTAAATATATGATTTAAGTTCTAATTGAATTTAAATTAAGTGTAATGAATTACAATGAATCCTACACACATGCGCAATATTGCTGGAAACTACTAAAGACTTATGATACAATGTTATTTAGTTATGACGTAATTTACAATAACAACTAATTTTACTTATTTTTTTTCGGATTATATTATTATTCTTTAAACAGATTATTTTGGTATATAATTAGTATATACTGATTACCATTGCGTGCTTTCACATTCTTTATAGTTTAGTAGAAGTGATATAATTAATTAGTCAATGATGACAAACTTTATGATGAACAGAAAACTGAGAGAGAACGAACAGCAGTTTTGCATGTATTTGTATATTACAAAAACGACCAAAAAAACAGTGAAACAGAACGTTATTAATTAGTTGAGTTTATAATCAAACAAAAACAAGTAGAAAGCTTATTTTTGGTGGCTTAAAACTGTTCGTTTTTACTGTCATGAAATATTAATAATATTTTTAATTAACCAAACTGGAATTATTACCTGGTTACGAAAAGCAGTCGTAGCATAATAAATTTCCTTCTAGGTTTAGGAGAACAAACTAATTGTTATTCTTGACATTGTTTCAATGGAGTTTTTTTTCTGTGCTTCCAGAAGGCTTAGTTAGACAATTTAGAAACAATAAACTTTAACTTATTCAAAACCACCTCTATGTTTTTTCACTTATATCTGAATTTGAAATTTTTTCTCTGTATCGAAGCTATTTAGAAAGGGTTTTTGAATGGAGCGTGGAACATGAGGTTGTATTCGATTCAAGATCTTCTAGGCGTAATAGCAAACTGACTCAATAACGCCGTTAGGTTTCCACATATAAATTCTTCATTATACAGTGACATCTAGCGGTCTGAGCGAAAATTAGAATCATATACTGGTAAATTTATTAGCAAGATCATCGCAGTGAAAACACAATAATATATTTTATGTTCGTTTTTATATGAATCATTCTAAGCACAATTTTTATTCATTAATGGAAGATGGTGAACAGCCTGTATGTATGATTATTGTGTTGTACTCTTCAAGGGCCTGAAGGGCTAACTCTGTTAGCCTCTCCCAATTTGGTACAGAGAGAAGGCAGAGAGATAATCTGTACCCCTCACCGCCAAATCTTGGGCTATTCGTTTACTAATAAATAGTGGGATTGACCGTCACTTTATAACGCCCCCATGATGGAAATTAGGAGCGTGTTTTGGTGTGAATTCTGAAAGATTTTGCTTGTCCATGGTTATGCCAGACCTCCGCAAGTAGAACGTATGTCTACGGATTTACAACGCAAAATCAGGGGTTCGATTCCCCTCGGTGGGCTCAGCAGATAGCCCGATGTGGCTTTGCTATAAGAAAACACACTCCCATACTTATGCCAACATTTCATTGTTCAACGTTTTGTTTTTGAATTTCGCGCAAACCTACACGAGGGCTATCTTTGTTACCCGTCTCTAATTTAGCAGTGTAAGACTAGAGAGGATACTGGGATTGACTGTCGCAACATAACGCACGACGGTTGAAAGGGCGAGCATGTATGGCGTGACAGAAATTCGAACCTGCGACTTACGAGTCGAGCACTTTAACCACCTGACCATTGTTCAGACTAACTTTACATATACAACATAATTTCAAGCTAACAACTAGTGTGTGTTTATTACGCGTTACACAGGTAAGGTTTACCTCATCACATCTTAAATTTTACTCTTTACTGCATCAAGTTTTATTTTTTATTAATTAACATAAGAGAGCCCGATGTGGCTTTGCTATAAGAAACACACACACACACTTCGAATTGAGTTTGTTATGAGTATATTTGTTTTTGTACAATTAAGCACAAAGCAACGCAATGGGCTATCTGTGCTCTGCCCACCGAAATACTCACCTGAAGCCAAAGGGCGGAAGACTTTCGAAACGTCGTCCTCTACGCTTGTGTCTCCACAACAGGCAGTTATCGTCCATTGTACAAAGTTTCATCATGAGTACTCTGTCTAAACAATCTATTAGATAAAGAATCAGTACAGTTTGTAAAACTATTGTATATAAACTATTATTTGTAATAACTGTTAGTAATAACCGTTATTATGTCTTATTATTTTTGTGTTTGTATATTAAAATACATTTGTGTTAAAAGGAAAATTGCGTGCATCAGTCTCGTTGGCGAATAACATACGTTAAATACATTTTAACATTTAATTAACTACTGAGCTCAAATTGAAATTCAGATTATTTCAGATAGTAATACGTAATGTGCCTAACATAATAAATCGAAGACTGGTCCAAAAATAAAAGCATAATACGTAACAGTTTCAAAACATTATCTTATTAACTGAAGGCCGCTTGAATGACAGATGAAAACCACCAGGTTTCTATGCAATATTTCGTTCTCCTTAGAACAAAATTAAAAGTGACTAATCAGAGAATTAGGAACCGTTGGAAACTTTCTGTGTTTGAGCCAATACCAACAAATATTTCAAACGAACTTGAAAATGTGAGGCACGTGACTGATTTTGATCACATTTCTTTAACAACTGTTTAACTCCAGGGTTTTGCTGTTTTATAAAATTTTGTAATGTTTAAGTAGAGGATGTCAAAACGGAGAAATAAAACAAAACATTAATCTGTAGTTTCAGTAACTTTAAAATATTATGTAATTTATATGTGTGTATATATAACTTTAAAATACAGCTGTACATGACTTACATTTTATTATGTAATTTATATGTGTGTATATATAACTATAAAATACAGCTGTACATGACTTACATTTTATTATGTAATTTATATGTGTGTATATATAACTTTAAAATACAGCTGTACATGACTTACATTTTATTATGTAATTTATATGTGTGTATATATAACTATAAAATACAGCTGTACATGACTTACATTTTATTATGTAATTTATATGTGTGTATATATAACTTTAAAATACAGCTGTACATGACTTACATTTTATTATGTAATTTATATGTGTGTATATATAACTATAAAATACAGCTGTACATGACTTACATTTTATTATGTAATTTATATGTGTGTATATATAACTTTAAAATACAGCTGTACATGACTTACATTTTATTATGTAATTTATATGTGTGTATATATAACTATAAATTACAGCTGTATTATGACTTACATTTTATTATGTAATTTTATATGTGTGTATATATAACTATAAAATACAGCTGTACATGACTTATATTTTATTATGTAATTTATATGTGTGTATATATAACTTTAAAATACAGCTGTACATGACTTATACTTTATTATGTAATTTATATGTGTGTATATTTAACTATAAAATACAGCTGTACATGACTTACATTTTATTATGTAATTTATATGTGTGTATATATAACTTTAAAATACAGCTGTACATGATTTATATTTTAATATATAATTTATATGTGTGTGTATACATATATATATACATTTTTAGATGAATTACCTTTATTACTACGCAGTTTGTTATGCTTAAAATTACATAATTTCTTTATTTTGAATTTCTCGCCAAGCTACGCAAGGGCTACCTGTACTACCCGTCCCTAATTTAGAAGTAAGAGACTAGAGTAAAGACAGCTAGTCATCGAAGTCCACTACCAACTCTTGGGCTATTGTTTTACCAACAAATAGTAGGATTGACAGTAACGTTATAATATCTCAATGGTTAAAAGGGTGAATATGTTTTGTGGGGATTCTAATCCTTGACCCTCAGATTGCTAGTCGGCGGTTCTAACCTTCTGGTTATGTCTGACCTACGTTGCAGTTTGATTTGTATTGAATTTCGCGCAAAGGTACAGGAGGGCATGTTTGGTGCGACGGGGATTCGAACCACCTGCCCAAGACAAATCACCCTACTTTACAGAGTTAACAATGGTTTACGGAGCATTTTTCACCTTTAACCTTTCCATAGTTTTTAAGTTGAATTATTTCTTTCATATTCCTAAGCTTATCTCTGAGTGCTAATGTTCCAAAAGTGAAAAACAGTGAAACTCATTGAAACAATATAACAAATATAAAAAATAAAAAATAAAAATAGATTTTGACTTTAAATAAAAACAAACTGTTGAAGAAATACAATCAGTTTTATATATAAAACTAGTTCCTTCAACTAATTAGTTAAAGGGGAGTCCGGTTGTCGGAAAAGACCCCCCGCTACTCTATGAGGCAGTGGATACAGGGTAAGATTTAGGGTTGAATTCTATTATTCGGTCAGAGAAGAGAAGTCCAAGAGCTGGTTTACATCTAGTCAGTCGGTTCAGGGGTAGAGACGGATATTCACAGATAAATAACCTTCTATGTAGCGTTAACACATTAAAATATTCAAGTTTGTTTGTTTGTTTGTTTTGGAATTTCACACAAAGCTGTTCGAGGGCTATCTCTGATAGTCGTCCCTAATTTAGCAGTGTAAGACTAGAGGGAAGGCAGCTAGTAATCACCACTCACCGCCAACTGTTGGGCTACTCTTTTACCAACGAATAGTGGGATTGACCGTCACATTATAACGCCCCCACGGCTGAAAGGGCGAGCATATTTGGCGCGACCGGGATGCGAACCCGCGACCCTCAGATTACGACTCGCACGCCTTAAAATATTCAATAGTGGTACCATTCTGTTTTAGAAATTCCAGTGATAAGGGCTGTAAGAGACAGCAGAGAAAAAAAACTACCCATTTACTGTGAACAAAATATGATACTTTTTAAAATGCTTTCTGTCAATGAAAGAAAATAAAACGACCCATATAAAAATGTCACAAAAATCTCATGGTAGATTTATAAAGGGATTCACAGAAAAACTATGACCCACTAAGTTAAATAATGTACAAATGATTAAAAATTTGTTTGTTTGTGGTCAAGCATAAAGCCACATAATGGGCTATCTGTGCTGTGCCCACCAGAGGTATCGAAACCTGGTTTTTTAGTGATACAAGTTAGCAGACATCCTGCTGTGTCACTGGAGATGGGAGAATCATATAATGAGCACACTATACAAAAACCGATTACGGATTTACAACGCTAAAATCAGGGGATCGATTCCCCTCGGTGGGCTCAGCAGATAGCCTGATGTGGCTTTGTTATAAAAAAATTACACACACACACACAAAAAAAAACGATTATTTTTGTCGTAATTCTAAAAAAAAATTAATATTTGTAATACGTTATATTTATTTTTACTTGAAAATGTAATCATTATCGGTCATTTTTTTCAGAATATTAATAAACATAATAAATACTAAATAATATTAATATTATTGTCTAAACACGTCATGACCTTTCTTCGTCAAACCAACCAAAAAAAAAAAAAAAAAAGTCGCTCGCGGATGAGATCCGTGTTTACAGTGACATCTATGCTTTTGAAAAATAAAAATAAAATATCTTAAAACACAAAATTCCTTACTTCCTCTCTTGCCAAGTTTAGTGTTACGACTCAGTCGAGACAGATAAAATAATATATTTTTCATACGGAAGACAAATATACCTTTCTAAATGGCATACCACTATTTTTTCCAGTCGTTTTCCTTTTAATACTGAAAACAAAGCTGATATTCGCTAAGATAAGACTAATTTAAACAACATCTCATAAAAACGTTTTCAAACTAGCCATAGAAAATGCTCTAATTTCAAACTTCTGATTACGTTTATTGTGTCTCCAAAGAAGTAGGCTTAAACTTTTCCTATTAAGTTTGAGAAAGCATGCCAAATAGTTTCGAACCTAGAAAACTAAAATCTTTCAACACCGATGACTATTAATAATAAACAAGTTGGAAATCACAGAATAAAAAAACACACGAGATGATAAGATGTAATGATTTCTGTCATTTCCAGCTGAGAACTTTGAACAATGTAATATGATAGAGACGAATTTTTCCTCGTGATTTTTACTAAAATAGCCTGAAATTGATCGAATCAACAATAACCAAGATACGATAATGTTACGTCTCTGAAGAAAACTGGCGTATTTAAAACATTTTTTCCTCACATTCTCCTAATTGGTTGTCAAAGAATTTTGAACCAGAACTATACAAAAATAGCATCTCGTTCTTATCTGTTGTCTCCTACCTAAGATAAATTTCGAAGCTAAACATCTGGATTAGATTATGAGAACCACAAGTAGATCAGTTAACCTCTACTTGTTATTATAATCCACACTATGTTATCAAAGTAATGGCTTCTGTTTGTTTTCGTTTTTTGAATTTTGCGCAAAGCTACTCGAGGGCTATCTGCGCTAGCCGTCTCTAATTTAGCAGTGTAAGACTAGAGGGAAGACAGCTAGTCATCAACACCAACTGCTGAGCTACTCTTTTTACCAACGAATAATGGGATTGACCGTCACTTTATAACGCTCCCACGGCTGAAAGGGCGAGCATGTTTGGTGCGACTGGGATTCGAACCCGTGACTCTCGGATTACGAGTCGAACGCCTTAACACGCTTAGGTATGCCGTGCCTACCATGATTGTAACGTTGTAAATTCGAAGATTTACCGCTGTCCCATCTGAGGTCATTTGTGTTAAAAAGGAATATTGTCTGTGTCGAGGTTGTTGGGAAATGTCATAGATTTGATTCGTATTAAAATTCAATTAACTTCCAAATTAGAATGAAGGTTTCCAGCTACCTAAAATCATAATACGTAACTTAATAAATCGGAGACTTGTCCAGGATAAATTATATATAATAAGTAACAATTGCCAATCAAGGTTAAAGTTTATTTTTTTATTTTAAAAAAACGTTAAAGTGAGATGTTCTGTTCAGAGTGTTGACGAATGTTTAATTTCAATAGTTCCAGTTAAAAAAGAACATTTTAATGTCGAAATATTTTCAACTCATGCACAACTAGCAGCTTAGCGCCCTCTGTTAATTAAAAATAAAATAAGTAATAACATAAATAGTTCGGTGTTGAGATAAAGTTTACTACAAGGGACGTAGCGTGTATATATTTATATATGTATGTGAACAAAATAAAAAGTAGAATGTGGTGCTATCTATTGGCAACACAAGAAAAAACATAATCAAATTTCTCATTTTGGGAAAAATAACTACGGTAGGTGAAACAACTTTCGCTGAGATGTGGATTTTGTACATGAGGTATTGATTATGTCATTATTAAGGTAATTTGTAAATATAGTGTTAAAATGGAGTTCTTACAAATAAAATTGTTATTCATTCCCAGAAAACAATTTTTCAGAAAATGCTCATTTTTTCTCATTTTAAATAAAGTATGAATAATAGTATTATTCAATGATATTCAATGATTAGTAATTACTAGTTCAAACAGCCACTCATAGGGGGCGTTTCTCGTAGTAAATGGTAAGTGTAAGTGATTTAAAAAATATGATTAGAAATTACACATCATCATATTAATCTAATTTACTCTACAACAGCTGTTGTTTATGTAATTTTATAATAGAAATTGCATATTAACCACTACCGTGTTTGTTGTGTCAGATCCGGCATGACTAGTCGAGGTTTTTAACAAAAGGCCTCGTCATCCATTGATGTGTACTGTGTTATCTGTTTAAACTTCATTATGCGTGATCTTACCTCCATTACGCCATTGTTAGCCGTACACGTTCGTGCAAGTCCTAAATAAACTTAAATAAAAAAAACTCATGAATAGAAGAAAGGAAAACTAATCCCTAATTTTGTGAAGATAAAACTACAGAAGAGTTTTAACCAATGTACAAACATTATCCACAGTTTACAGAAAAAAAACACACCTACTAAAAGCCATGTTAAACTCGATATATAAAGAACTAAATGACCTACAGAAACAAAAAATGAATCTGGACTATCAACTGTCCTGCTGCATTCAACCAGACATTTATGGATTCACACAACGCTGCATTCAACCACATATTTATGGACTCACATAACGTTGCATTCAACCAGACATTTATGGACTCACACAACGCTGCATTCTTCCAGACATTTATGGACTCATACAACGCTGCATTCAACCAGATATTTATGGACTCACACAACGCTACATTCAACCAGACATTTACGGACTCATACAATGCTGCATTCAACCAGACATTTATGGACTCATACAACGCTGCATTCAACCAGGTATTTATGGACTCACACAACGCTGCATTCAACCAGACATTTACGGACTCATACAATGCTGCATTCAACCAGACATTTATGGACTCACACAACGCTGCATTCAACCAGACATTTACGGACTCATACAACGCTGCATTCAACCAGACATTTATGGACTCACACAACACAAAATCAATCAACTCAACAGTAAGAAGGACAAGGAAGAGAAGGCCCACCACAACAAGGAACTAGATAAACTAAGATGACAACAACAAGAAACTAGATAAACTAAGATGACAACAACAAGAAACTAGATAAACTAAGGTGACAACAACAAAAACCTAGATAAACTAAGGTGACAACAACAAAAAACTAGATAAACTAAGGTGACAACAACAAGGAACTAGATAAACTAAGATGACAACAACAAGAAACTAGATAAACTAAGGTGACAACAACAAAAAACTAGATAAACTAAGGTGACAACAACAAGAAACTAGATAAACTAAGGTGACAACAACAAGAAACTAGATAAACTAAGGTGACAACAACAAGAAACTAGACAAACTAAGATGACAACAACAAGAAAATAGATAAACTAAGGTGACAACAACAAGAAACTAGACAAACTAAGATGACAACAACAAGCAAGACGCCAACACGACAACCACCAATAAACTTCGTAATTCACAGATACGACCGAAAATTAAACAATGAAGAAATACATCTAATCAACAAACGGCTCAACTGCACAGTAACACCTAGAAATATTCCATCCATCTAAATGAAAGCCTGTCTGGAAGACCTAGCTAAAAGACTGGTGATCCACTCTACACAAACTGAAAACACCAATAGAACAACGGGAAACAACCATCAGAAAGAAGACAACTTCGACAACAATTCCACCGACAATCAACAACTTATATTTCCAGGTAGAACTGAAAAACATCTATTTCCCCAAAACAGTATTTCAAACAATTTTTCAAAGAATGTTCACACAAAACCATCAACATAATTTCACAGAAAAGAAAACTAAAAAACAACCTTATACAAAAGATATTAATTAAATAAACAACTTAAAACAAGACAACAACATCAAAATTCTAAAGCAGGTGAAGGCAATGCTATAGTTATAATGAACACAAATGAATAATTAAAAAATGAACAGCATCTTGTCAGATACAAACAGATTTAAACTAATAAACACAAATCAATCAAAAACACACGAAAACCAATTAAATAAAATATTACTACAAACGAAAAAACCAACAAAATATGAAGAAACATTTATTCTTACCTATGAATTACAACAAGTCTTGGGCACCCCTAAACGTCACAAACCCAATTGTCCACTAGGATCCATAATGTCAACCTATTTAACTTCAGACTCAGGAAATATATAGCGTGGGAATTTTCTAAATATGTAACATCAGTCGGTTCCTTTTTCAAAGACTTTTGTAACTTTAAATCTATTTTAATAAACTAAATCATAAAGCCTTAATGACCAGTTTTGATATAATCTTCCTCTTCACAGAAGTCCCAGCAACTGAAGTCTCCAAGATAACTTTAGAACTTTATATCCAAGACCCCAACCCATTGATACACATCCCCAGCAACCAGTTAGCAACCCTTAGAGAATTCACTAAAACTAGCTTTATGTTCAATGACTAACATCACCTACAAATAAATTATCAAAGTATGGTGAATCCCGTGTCACCAGTTCTAGCCAACATTTTGATACAGATTGAATCACAAGTGATCAGTTCAGCCTCACACCCACCACTATACTGGTACAGATATGTTGATGATACAATTGTTGGATTCACATCTACAGAACATACACTTAGTGTTTTATATCACGTTCACTTTATACATCTCAACATTAAGTTCACCTGTGAACAAAAAAACTATTATACACTTTTCATTACTTTGGTAAGGTAGATACTTTTCATTGTAAGGTGGTTAACATACTATTATACACTTTTCATTACTTTGGTAAGGTAGATATTGTGTGGTTAACATACTATTATACACTTTTCATTACTTTGGTAAGGTAGATATTGTGTGGTTAACATACTATTATACACTTTTCATTACTTTGGTAAGGTAGATATTGTGTGGTTAACATACTATTATACACTTTTCATTACTTTGGTAAGGTAGATATTGTGTGGTTAACATACTATTATACACTTTTCATTACTTTGGTAAGGTAGATATTGTGTGGTTAACATACTTATACACTTTTCATTACTTTGGTACATACTATACACTTCATTACTTTGGTAAGGTAGATATTGTGTGGTTAACATACTATTATACACTTTTCATTACTTTGGTAAGGTAGATATTGTGTGGTTAACATACTATTATACACTTTTCATTACTTTGGTAAGGTAGATATTGTGTGGTTAACATACTATTATACACTTTTCATTACTTTGGTAAGGTAGATATTGTGTGGTTAACATACTATTATACACTTTTCATTACTTTGGTAAGGTAGATATTGTGTGGTTAACATACTATTATACACTTTTCATTACTTTGGTAAGGTAGATATTGTGTGGTTAAACATACTATTATACACTTTTCATTACTTTGGTAAGGTAGATATTGTGTGGTTAACATACTATTATACACTTTTCATTACTTTGGTACTATTATACACTTTTCATTACTTTGGTAAGGTAGATATTGTGTGGTTAACATACTATTATACACTTTTCATTACTTTGGTAAGGTAGATATTGTGTGGTTAACATACTATTATACACTTTTCATTACTTTGGTAAGGTAGATATTGTGTGGTTAACATACTATTATACACTTTTCATTACTTTGGTAAGGTAGATATTGTGTGGTTAACATACTATTATACACTTTTCATTACTTTGGTAAGGTAGATAGATTTGTGTGGTTAACATACTATTATACACTTTTCATTACTTTGGTAAGGTAGATATTGTGTGGTTAACATACTATTATACACTTTTCATTACTTTGGTAAGGTAGATATTGTGTGGTTAACATACTATTATACACTTTTCATTACTTTGGTAAGGTAGATATTGTGTGGTTAACATACTATTATACACTTTTCATTACTTTGGTAAGGTAGATATTGTGTGGTTAACATACTATTATACACTTTTCATTACTTTGGTAAGGTAGATATTGTGTGGTTAACATACTATTATACACTTTTCATTACTTTGGTAAGGTAGATATTGTGTGGTTAACATACTATTATACACTTTTCATTACTTTGGTAAGGTAGATATTGTGTGGTTAACATACTATTATACACTTTTCATTACTTTGGTAAGGTAGATATTGTGTGGTTAACATACTATTATACACTTTTCATTACTTTGGTAAGGTAGATATTGTGTGGTTAACATACTATTATACACTTTTCATTACTTTGGTAAGGTAGATATTGTGTGGTTAACATACTATTATACACTTTTCATTACTTTGGTAAGGTAGATATTGTGTGGTTAACATACTATTATACACTTTTCATTACTTTGGTAAGGTAGATATTGTGTGGTTAACATACTATTATACACTTTTCATTACTTTGGTAAGGTAGATATTGTGTGGTTAACATACTATTATACACTTTTCATTACTTTGGTAAGGTAGATATTGTGTGGTTAACATACTATTATACACTTTTCATTACTTTGGTAAGGTAGATATTGTGTGGTTAACATACTATTATACACTTTTCATTACTTTGGTAAGGTAGATATTGTGTGGTTAACATACTATTATACACTTTTCATTACTTTGGTAAGGTAGATATTGTGTGGTTAACATACTATTATACACTTTTCATTACTTTGGTAAGGTAGATATTGTGTGGTTAACATACTATTATACACTTTTCATTACTTTGGTAAGGTAGATATTGTGTGGTTAACATACTATTATACACTTTTCATTACTTTGGTAAGGTAGATATTGTGTGGTTAACATACTATTATACACTTTTCATTACTTTGGTAAGGTAGATATTGTGTGGTTAACATACTATTATACACTTTTCATTACTTTGGTAAGGTAGATATTGTGTGGTTAACATACTATTATACACTTTTCATTACTTTGGTAAGGTAGATATTGTGTGGTTAACATACTATTATACACTTTTCATTACTTTGGTAAGGTAGATATTGTGTGGTTAACATACTATTATACACTTTTCATTACTTTGGTAAGGTAGATATTGTGTGGTTAACATACTATTATACACTTTTCATTACTTTGGTAAGGTAGATATTGTGTGGTTAACATACTATTATACACTTTTCATTACTTTGGTAAGGTAGATATTGTGTGGTTAACATACTATTATACACTTTTCATTACTTTGGTAAGGTAGATATTGTGTGGTTAACATACTATTATACACTTTTCATTACTTTGGTAAGGTAGATATTGTGTGGTTAACATACTATTATACACTTTTCATTACTTTGGTAAGGTAGATATTGTGTGGTTAACATACTATTATACACTTTTCATTACTTTGGTAAGGTAGATATACTATTATACACTTTTCATTACTTTGGTAAGTAGATTAACATACTATTATACACTTTTACTTTGGTAAGGTAGATATTGTGTGGTTAACATTACTTCATGGTAAGGTAGATATTGTGTGGTTAACATACTATTATACACTTTTCATTACTTTGGTAAGGTAGATATTGTGTGGTTAACATACTATTATACACTTTTCATTACTTTGGTAAGGTAGATATTGTGTGGTTAACATACTATTATACACTTTTCATTACTTTGGTACATACTATTATACACTTTTCATTACTTTGGTAAGGTAGATATTGTGTGGTTAACATACTATTATACACTTTTCATTACTTTGGTAAGGTAGATATTGTGTGGTTAACATACTATTATACACTTTTCATTACTTTGGTAAGGTAGATATTGTGTGGTTAACATACTATTATACACTTTTCATTACTTTGGTAAGGTAGATATTGTGTGGTTAACATACTATTATACACTTTTCATTACTTTGGTAAGGTAGATATTGTGTGGTTAACATACTATTATACACTTTTCATTACTTTGGTAAGGTAGATATTGTGTGGTTAACATACTATTATACACTTTTCATTACTTTGGTAAGGTAGATATTGTGTGGTTAACATACTATTATACACTTTTCATTACTTTGGTAAGGTATACTATTATACACTTTTCATTACTTTGTGTGGTGGTTAACATACTATTATACACTTTTCATTACTTTGGTAAGGTAGATATTGTGTGGTTAACATACTATTATACACTTTTCATTACTTTGGTAAGGTAGATATTGTGTGGTTAACATACTATTATACACTTTTCATTACTTTGGTAAGGTAGATATTGTGTGGTTAACATACTATTATACACTTTTCATTACTTTGGTAAGGTAGATATTGTGTGGTTAACATACTATTATACACTTTTCATTACTTTGGTAAGGTAGATATTGTGTGGTTAACATACTATTATACACTTTTCATTACTTTGGTAAGGTAGATATTGTGTGGTTAACATACTATTATACACTTTTCATTACTTTGGTAAGGTAGATATTGTGTGGTTAACATACTATTATACACTTTTCATTACTTTGGTAAGGTAGATATTAACATACTATTGGTAAGGTTAACATACTATTATACACTTTTCATTACTTTGGTAAGGTAGATATTGTGTGGTTAACATACTATTATACACTTTTCATTACTTTGGTAAGGTAGATATTGTGTGGTTAACATACTATTATACACTTTTCATTACTTTGGTAAGGTAGATATTGTGTGGTTAACATACTATTATACACTTTTCATTACTTTGGTAAGGTAGATATTGTGTGGTTAACATACTATTATACACTTTTCATTACTTTGGTAAGGTAGATAACATACTATTATACACTTTTGATTGTAGATATTGTGTGGTTAACATACTATTATACACTTTTCATTACTTTGGTAAGGTAGATATTGTGTGGTTAACATACTATTATACACTTTTCATTACTTTGGTAAGGTAGATATTGTGTGGTTAACATACTATTATACACTTTTCATTACTTTGGTAAGGTAGATATTGTGTGGTTAACATACTATTATACACTTTTCATTACTTTGGTAAGGTAGATATTGTGTGGTTAACATACTATTATACACTTTTCATTACTTTGGTAAGGTAGATATTGTGTGGTTAACATACTATTATACACTTTTCATTACTTTGGTAAGGTAGATATTGTGTGGTTAACATACTATTATACACTTTTCATTACTTTGGTAAGGTGTGGTTAACATACTATTATACACTTTTCATTACTTTGGTATAGATTGTGTGGTTAACATACTATTATACACTTTTCATTACTTTGGTAAGGTAGATATTGTGTGGTTAACATACTATTATACACTTTTCATTACTTTGGTAAGGTAGATATTGTGTGGTTAACATACTATTATACACTTTTCATTACTTTGGTAAGGTAGATATTGTGTGGTTAACATACTATTATACACTTTTCATTACTTTGGTAAGGTAGATATTGTGTGGTTAACATACTATTATACACTTTTCATTACTTTGGTAAGGTAGATATTGTGTGGTTAACATACTATTATACACTTTTCATTACTTTGGTAAGGTAGATATTGTGTGGTTAACATACTATTATACACTTTTTATTGTAGATATTGTGTGGTTAACATACTATTATACACTTTTCATTACTTTGGTAAGGTAGATATTGTGTGGTTAACATACTATTATACACTTTTCATTACTTTGGTAAGGTAGATATTGTGTGGTTAACATACTTATTATACACTTTTCATTACTTTGGTAAGGTAGATATTGTGTGGTTAACATACTATTATTATACACCTTTTTCATTACTTTGGTAAGGTAGATATTGTGTGGTTAACATACTATTATACACTTTTCATTACTTTGGTAAGGTAGATATTGTAACATACTATTATACACTTTTCATTACTTTGATATTGTGTGGTTAACATACTATTATACACTTTTCATTACTTTGGTAAGGTAGATATTGTGTGGTTAACATACTATTATACACTTTTCATTACTTTGGTAAGGTAGATATTGTGTGGTTAACATACTATTATACACTTTTCATTACTTTGGTAAGGTAGATATTGTGTGGTTAACATACTATTATACACTTTTCATTACTTTGGTAAGGTAGATATTGTGTGGTTAACATACTATTATACACTTTTCATTACTTTGGTAAGGTAGATATTGTGTGGTTAACATACTATTATACACTATTATACATACTATTATACACTTTTCACTTTGGTAAGGTAACATACTATTATACACTTTTCATTACTTTGGTAAGGATATTGTGTGGTTAACATACTATTATACACTTTTCATTACTTTGGTAAGGTAGATATTGTGTGGTTAACATACTATTATACACTTTTCATTACTTTGGTAAGGTAGATATTGTGTGGTTAACATACTATTATACACTTTTCATTACTTTGGTAAGGTAGATATTGTGTGGTTAACATACTATTATACACTTTTCATTACTTTGGTAAGGTAGATATTGTGTGGTTAACATACTATTATACACTTTTCATTACTTTGGTAAGGTAGATATTGTGTGGTTAACATACTATTATACACTTTTCATTACTTTGGTAAGGTAGATATTGTGTGGTTAACATACTATTATACACTTTTCATTACTTTGGTAAGGTAGATATTGGTTAACATACTATTATACACTTTTCATTACTTTGGTAAGGTAGATATTGTGTGGTTAACATACTATTATACACTTTTCATTACTTTGGTAAGGTAGATATTGTGTGGTTAACATACTATTATACACTTTTCATTACTTTGGTAAGGTAGATATTGTGTGGTTAACATACTATTATACACTTTTCATTACTTTGGTAAGGTAGATATTGGTAGATATGGTTAACATACTATTATACACTTTTCATTACTTTGGTAAGGTAGATATTGTGTGGTTAACATACTATTATACACTTTTCATTACTTTGGTATAGATATTGTGTGGTTAACACTTTTCATTACTTTGGTAAGGTAGATATTGTGTGGTTAACATTACACTTTTCATTACTTTGGTAAGGTAGATATTGTGTGGTTAACATACTATTATACACTTTTCATTACTTTGGTAAGGTAGATATTGTGTGGTTAACATACTATTATACACTTTTCATTACTTTGGTAAGGTAGATATTGTGATATAACATACTATTATACACTTTTCATTACTTTGGTAAGGTAGATATTGTGTGGTTAACATACTATTATACACTTTTCATTACTTTGGTAAGGTAGATATTGTGTGGTTAACATACTATTATACACTTTTCATTACTTTGGTAAGGTAGATATTGTGTGGTTAACATACTATTATACACTTTTCATTACTTTGGTAAGGTAGGTTAACATACTATTATACACTTTTCATTACTTTGGTAAGGTAGATATTGTGTGGTTAACATACTATTATACACTTTTCATTACTTTGGTAAGGTAGATATTGTGTGGTTAACATACTATTATACACTTTTCATTACTTTGGTAAGGTAGATATTGTGTTAACATACTATTATACACTTTTCATTACTTTGGTAAGGTTAACATACTATTATACACTTTTCATTACTTTGGTAAGGTAGATATTGTGTGGTTAACATACTATTATACACTTTTCATTACTTTGGTAAGGTAGATATTGTGTGGTTAACATACTATTATACACTTTTCATTACTTTGGTAAGGTAGATATTGTGTGGTTAACATACTATTATACACTTTTCATTACTTTGGTAAGGTAGATATTGTGTGGTTAACATACTATTATGCACTTTTCATTACTTTGGTAAGGTAGATTTTGTGGTTAACATACTATTATACACTTTTCATTACTTTGGTAAGGTAGATGTTGTGTGGTTAACATACTATTATACACTTTTCATTACTTTGGTAAGGTAGATATTGTGTGGTTAACATACTATTATACACTTTTCATTACTTTGGTAAGGTAGATATTGTGTGGTTAACATACTATTATACACTTTTCATTACTTTGGTAAGGTAGATATTGTGTGGTTAACATACTATTATACACTTTTCATTACTTTGGTAAGGTAGATATTGTGTGGTTAACATACTATTATACACTTTTCATTACTTTGGTAAGGTAGATATTGTGTGGTTAACATACTATTATACACTTTTCATTACTTTGGTAAGGTAGATATTGTGTGGTTAACATACTATTATACACTTTTTTTCATTACTTTGGTAAGGTAGATATTGTGTGGTTAACATACTATTATACACTTTTCATTACTTTGGTAAGGTAGATATTGTGTGGTTAACATACTATTATACACTTTTCATTACTTTGGTAAGGTAGATATTGTGTGGTTAACATACTATTATACACTTTTCATTACTTTGGTAAGGTAGATATTGTGTGGTTAACATACTATTATACACTTTTCATTACTTTGGTAAGGTAGATACTTGTGTGGTTAACATACTATTATACACTTTTCATTACTTTGGTAAGGTAGATATTGTGTGGTTAACATACTATTATACACTTTTCATTACTTTGGTAAGGTAGATATTGTGTGGTTAACATACTATTATACACTTTTCATTACTTTGGTAAGGTAGATAGATGTGTGTGGTTAACATACTATTATACACTTTTCATTACTTTGGTAAGGTAGATATTGTGTGGTTAACATACTATTATACACTTTTCATTACTTTGGTAAGGTAGATAACATTGGTAAGGTGGTTAACATACTATTATACACTTTTCATTACTTTGGTAAGGTAGATATTGTGTGGTTAACATACTATTATACACTTTTCATTACTTTGGTAAGGTAGATATTGTGTGGTTAACATACTATTATACACTTTTCATTACTTTGGTAAGGTAGATATTGTGTGGTTAACATACTATTATACACTTTTCATTACTTTGGTAAGGTAGATATTGTGTGGTTAACATACTATTATACACTTTTCATTACTTTGGTAAGGTAGATATTGTGTGGTTAACATACTATTATACACTTTTCATTACTTTGGTAAGGTAGATATTGTGTGGTTAACATACTATTATACACTTTTCATTACTTTGGTAAGGTAGATATTGTGTGGTTAACATACTATTATACACTTTTCATTACTTTGGTAAGGTAGATATTGTGTGGTTAACATACTATTATACACTTTTCATTACTTTGGTAAGGTAGATATTGTGTGGTTAACATACTATTATACACTTTACTTTGGGTAGATATTGTGTGAACATACCATTATACACTTTTCATTACTTTGGTAAGGTAGATATTGTGGTTAACATTACTTTGGTAAGGTAGATATTGTGTGGTTAACATACTATTATACACTTTTCATTACTTTGGTAAGGTAGATATTGTGTGGTTAACATACTATTATACACTTTTCATTACTTTGGTAAGGTAGATATTGTGTGGTTAACATACTATTATACACTTTTCATTACTTTGGTAAGGTAGATATTGTGTGGTTAACATACTATTATACACTTTTCATTACTTTGGTAAGGTAGATATTGTGTGGTTAACATACTATTATACACTTTTCATTACTTTGGTAAGGTAGATATTGTGTGGTTAACATACTATTATACACTTTTCATTACTTTGGTAAGGTAGATATTGTGTGGTTAACATACTATTATACACTTTTCATTACTTTGGTAAGGTAGATATTGTGTGGTTAACATACTATTATACACTTTTCATTACTTTGGTAAGGTAGATATTGTGTGGTTAACATACTATTATACACTTTTCATTACTTTGGTAAGGTAGATATTGTGTGGTTAACATACTATTATACACTTTTCATTACTTTGGTAAGGTAGATATTGTGTGGTTAACATACTATTATACACTTTTCATTACTTTGGTAGAGGTAGATATTGTGTGGTTAACATACTATTATACACTTTTCATTACTTTGGTAAGGTAGATATTGTGTGGTTAACATACTATTATACACTTTCATTACTTTGGTACACTAGATATTGAGTGGTTAACATACTATTATACACTTTTCATTACTTTGGTAAGGTAGATATTGTGTGGTTAACATACTATTATACACTTTTCATTACTTTGGTAAGGTAGATATTGTGTGGTTAACATACTATTATACACTTTTCATTACTTTGGTAAGGTAGATATTGTGGTGGTTAACATACTATTATACACTTTTCATTACTTTGGTAAGGTAGATATTGTGTGGTTAACATACTATTATACACTTTTCATTACTTTGGTAAGGTAGATATTGTGTGGTTAACATACTATTATACACTTTTCATTACTTTGGTAAGGTAGATATTGTGTGGTTAACATACTATTATACACTTTTCATTACTTTGGTAAGGTAGATAACATTGGTGTGATATTGTTAACATACTATTATACACTTTTCATTACTTTGGTAAGGTAGATATTGTGTGGTTAACATACTATTATACACTTTTCATTACTTTGGTAAGGTAGGTGGTTAACATACTATTATACACTTTTCATTACTTTGGTAAGATATTGTGTGGTTAACATACTATTATACACTTTTCATTACTTTGGTAAGGTAGATATTGTGTGGTTAACATACTATTATACACTTTTCATTACTTTGGTAAGGTAGATATTGTGTGGTTAACATACTATTATACACTTTTCATTACTTTGGTAAGGTAGATATTGTGTGGTTAACATACTATTATACACTTTTCATTACTTTGGTAAGGTAGATTTTGTGGTTAACATACTATTATACACTTTTCATTACTTTGGTAAGGTAACATACTATTATACACTTTTCATTACTTTGGTAAGGTAGATATTGTGTGGTTAACATACTATTATACACTTTTCATTACTTTGGTAAGGTAGATATTGTGTGGTTAACATACTATTATACACTTTTCATTACTTTGGTAAGGTAGATATTGTGTGGTTAACATACTATTATACACTTTTCATTACTTTGGTAAGGTAGATATTGTGTGGTTAACATACTATTATACACTTTTCATTACTTTGGTAAGGTAGATATTGTGTGGTTAACATACTATTATACACTTTTCATTACTTTGGTAAGGTAGATATTGTGTGGTTAACATACTATTATACACTTTTCATTACTTTGGTAAGGTAGATATTGTGTGGTTAACATACTATTATACACTTTTCATTACTTTGGTAAGGTAGATATTGTGTGGTTAACATACTATTATACACTTTTCATTACTTTGGTAGAGGTAGATACTTTATACACTTTTCATTACTTTGTAAGTGGTTAACATACTATTATACACTTTTCATTACTTTGGTAAGGTAGATATTGTGTGGTTAACATACTATTATACACTTTTCACACTTTTCATTACTTTGGTAAGGTAGATATTGTGTGGTTAACATACTATTATACACTTTTCATTACTTTGGTAAGGTAGATATTGTGTGGTTAACATACTATTATACACTTTTCATTACTTTGGTAAGGTAGATATTGTGTGGTTAACATACTATTATACACTTTTCATTACTTTGGTAAGGTAGATATTGTGTGGTTAACATACTATTATACACTTTTCATTACTTTGGTAAGGTAGATATTGTGTTAACATACTATTATACACTTTTCATTACTTTGGTAAGGTAGATATTGTGTGGTTAACATACTATTATACACTTTTCATTACTTTGGTAAGGTAGATATTGTGTGGTTAACATACTATTATACACTTTTCATTACTTTGGTAAGGTAGATATTGTGTGGTTAACATACTATTATACACTTTTCATTACTTTGGTAAGGTAGATATTGTGTGGTTAACATACTATTATACACTTTTCATTACTTTGGTAAGGTAGATATTGTGTGGTTAACATACTATTATACACTTTTCATTACTTTGGTAAGGTAGATATTGTGTGGTTAACATACTATTATACACTTTTCATTACTTTGGTAAGGTAGATATTGTGTGGTTAACATACTATTATACACTTTTCATTACTTTGGTAAGGTAGATATTGTGTGGTTAACATACTATTATACACTTTTTCATTACTTTGGTAAGGTAGATATTGTGTGGTTAACATACTATTATACACTTTTCATTACTTTGGTAAGGTAGATATTGTGTGGTTAACATACTATTATACACTTTTGATTATTGATATTGTGTGGTTAACATACTATTATACACTTTTCATTACTTTGGTAAGGTAGATATTGTGTGGTTAACATACTATTATACACTATTACTTTGGTAAGGTAGATATTGTGTGGTTAACATACTTTATACACTTACTTTGGTAAGGTAGATATTGTGTGGTTAACATACTATTATACACTTTTCATTACTTTGGTAAGGTAGATATTGTGTGGTTAACATACTATTATACACTTTTCATTACTTTGGTAAGGTAGATATTGTGTGGTTAACATACTTATTATACACTTTTCATTACTTTGGTAAGGTAGATATTGTGTGGTTAACATACTATTATACACTTTTCATTACTTTGGTAAGGTAGATATTGTGTGGTTAACATACTATTATACACTTTTCATTACTTTGGTAAGGTAGATATTGTGTGGTTAACATACTATTATACACATACTATTATACACTTTTCATTACTTTGGTAAGGTAGATATTGTGTGGTTAACATACTATTATACACTTTTCATTACTTTGGTAAGGTAGATATTGTGTGGTTAACATACTATTATACACTTTTCATTACTTTGGTAAGGTAGATATTGTGTGGTTAACATACTATTATACACTTTTCATTACTTTGGTAAGGTAGATATTGTGTGGTTAACATACTATTATACACTTTTCATTACTTTGGTAAGGTAGATATTGTGTGGTTAACATACTATTATACACTTTTCATTACTTTGGTAAGGTAGATATTGTGTGGTTAACATACTATTATACACTTTTCATTACTTTGGTAAGGTAGATATATGTGTGGTTAACATACTATACACTATTACTTTGGTAAGGTAGATATTGTGTGGTTAACATACTTTATACACTTTTCACTTTGGTAAGGTAGATATTGTGTGGTTAACATACTATTATACACTTTTCATTACTTTGGTAAGGTAGATATTGTGTGGTTAACATACTATTATACACTTTTCATTACTTTGGTAAGGTAGATATTGTGTGGTTAACATACTATTATACACTTTTCATTACTTTGGTAAGGTAGATATTGTGTGGTTAACATACTATTATACACTTTTCATTACTTTGGTAAGGTAGATATTGTGTGGTTAGAACATACTATTATACACTTTTCATTACTTTGGTAAGGTAGATATTGTGTGGTTAACATACTATTATACACTTTTCATTACTTTGGTAAGGTAGATATTGTGTGGTTAACATACTATTATACACTTTTCATTACTTTGGTAAGGTAGATATTGTGTGGTTAACATACTATTATACACTTTTCATTACTTTGGTAAGGTAGATATTGTGTGGTTAACATACTATTATACACTTTTCATTACTTTGGTAAGGTAGATATTGTGTGGTTAACATACTATTATACACTTTTCATTACTTTGGTAAGGTAGATATTGTGTGGTTAACATACTATTATACACTTTTCATTACTTTGGTAAGATATTGTGTAGATATTGTTAACATACTATTATACACTTTTCATTACTTTGGTGGTTAACATACTATTATACACTTTTCATTACTTTGGTAAGGTAGATATGTGTGTTAACATACTATTATACACTTTTCATTACTTTGGTAAGGTAGATAAACATACTATTATACACTTTTCATTACTTTGGTAAGGTAGATATTGTGTGGTTAACATACTATTATACACTTTTCATTACTTTGGTAAGGTAGATATTGTGTGGTTAACATACTATTATACACTTTTCATTACTTTGGTAAGGTAGATATTGTGTGGTTAACATACTATTATACACTTTTCATTACATTTATACACTTTTCATTACTTTGGTAAGGTAGATATTGTGTGGTTAACATACTATTATACACTTTTCATTACTTTGGTAAGGTAGATATTGTGTGGTTAACATACTATTATACACTTTTCATTACTTTGGTAAGGTAGATATTGTGTGGTTAACATACTATTATACACTTTTCATTACTTTGGTAAGGTAGATATTGTGTGGTTAACATACTATTATACACTTTTCATTACTTTGGTAAGGTAGATATTGTGTGGTTAACATACTTATTATACACTAAGGTTTCATTACTTTGGTAAGGTAGATATTGTGTGGTTAACATACTATTATACACTTTTCATTACTTTGGTAAGGTAGATATTGTGTGGTTAACATACTATTATACACTTTTCATTACTTTGGTAAGGTAGATATTGTGTGGTTAACATACACTATTATACACTTTTCATTACTTTGGTAAGGTAGATATTGTGTGGTTAACATACTATTATACACTTTTCATTACTTTGGTAAGGTAGATATTGTGTGGTTAACATACTATTATACACTTTTCATTACTTTGGTAAGGTAGATATTGTGTGGTTAACATACCATTTTCATACACATTTCATTACTTTGGTAAGGTAGATATTGTGTGGTTAACATACTATTATACACTTTTCATTACTTTGGTAAGGTAGATATTGTGTGGTTAACATACTATTATACACTTTTCATTACTTTGGTAAGGTAGATATTGTGTGGTTAACATACTATTATACACTTTTCATTACTTTGGTAAGGTAGATATTGTGTGGTTAACATACTATTATACACTTTTCATTACTTTGGTAAG
Source organism: Tachypleus tridentatus (assembly GCF_004210375.1). Taxonomy (NCBI): domain Eukaryota; kingdom Metazoa; phylum Arthropoda; class Merostomata; order Xiphosura; family Limulidae; genus Tachypleus; species Tachypleus tridentatus. Next base: position 12,345,913 of record NC_134833.1, read on the forward strand.
GTAGATATTGTGTGGTTAACATACTATTATACACTTTTCATTACTTTGGTAAGGTAGATATTGTGTGGTTAACATACTTTATACACTTTTCACTTTGGTAAGGTAGATATTGTGTGGTTAACATACTATTATACACTTTTCATTACTTTGGTAAGGTAGATAACATACTATTATACACTTTTGATTACTTTGTAAGGTAGATATTGTGTGGTTAACATACTATTATACACTTTTCATTACTTTGGTAAGGTAGATATTGTGTGGTTAACATACTATTATACACTTTTCATTACTTTGGTAAGGTAGATATTGTGTGGTTAACATACTATTATACACTTTTCATTACTTTGGTAAGGTAGATATTGTGTGGTTAACATACTATTATACACTTTTCATTACTTTGGTAAGGTAGATATTGTGTGGTTAACATACTATTATACACTTTTCATTACTTTGGTAAGGTAGATATTGTGTGGTTAACATACTATTATACACTTTTCATTACTTTGGTAAGGTAGATATTGTGTGGTTAACATACTATTATACACTTTTCATTACTTTGGTAAGGTAGATATTGTGTGGTTAACATACTATTATACACTTTTCATTACTTTGGTAAGGTAGATATTGTGTGGTTAACATACTATTATACACTTTTCATTACTTTGGTAAGGTAACATACTATTATACACTTTTCATTACTTTGGTAAGGTAGATATGGTTAACATACTATTATACACTTTTCATTACTTTGGTAAACATACTATTATACACTTTTCATTACTTTGGTAAGGTAGATATTGTGTGGTTAACATACTATTATACACTTTTCATTACTTTGGTAAGGTAGATATTGTGTGGTTAACATACTATTATACACTTTTCATTACTTTGGTAAGGTAGATATTGTGTGGTTAACATACTATTATACACTTTTCATTACTTTGGTAAGGTAGATATTGTGTGGTTAACATACACTTTTCATTATACACTATTTCATTACTTTGGGTAGATATTGTGTGGTTAACATACTTTATACACTTTTCATTACTTTGGTAAGGTAGATATTGTGTGGTTAACATACTATTATACACTTTTCATTACTTTGGTAAGGTAGATATTGTGTGGTTAACATACTACTTTTCATTACTTTGGTAAGGTAGATATTGTGTGGTTAACATACTATTATGGTAAGTTAACATACATACTTATACACTTTTCATTACTTTGGTAAGGTAGATATTGTGTGGTTAACATACTATTATACACTTTTCATTACTTTGGTAAGGTAGATATTGTGTGGTTAACATACTATTATACACTTTTCATTACTTTGGTAAGGTAGATATTGTGTGGTTAACATACTATTATACACTTTTCATTACTTTGGTAAGGTAGATATTGTGTGGTTAACATACTATTATACACTTTTCATTACTTTGGTAAGGTAGATATTGTGTGGTTAACATACTATTATACACTTTTCATTACTTTGGTAAGGTAGATATTGTGTGGTTAACATACTATTATACACTTTTCATTACTTTGGTAAGGTAGATATTGTGTGGTTAACATACTATTATACACTTTTCATTACTTTGGTAAGGTAGATATTGTGTGGTTAACATACTATTATACACTTTTCATTACTTTGGTAAGGTAGATATTGTGTGGTTAACATACTATTATACACTTTTCATTACTTTGGTAAGGTAGATATTGTGTGGTTAACATACTATTATACACTTTTCATTACTTTGGTAAGGTAGATATTGTGTGGTTAACATACTATTATACACTTTTCATTACTTTGGTAAGGTAGATATTGTGTGGTTAACATACTATTATACACTTTTCATTACTTTGGTAAGGTAGATATTGTGTGGTTAACATACTATTATACACTTTTCATTACTTTGGTAAGGTAGATATTGTGTGGTTAACATACTATTATACACTTTTCATTACTTTGGTAAGGTAGATATTGTGTGG